>NC_041384.1:734178233-734188853 GCF_002162155.2 Triticum dicoccoides | reverse complement strand
GAGAGGCATGGTTGTGCTTACGCGAAAGTCATGGCCGTGCCTCTCGGAAAGGGAAAAAAATACGTGTTTTCTGTTTTTTTTTCTTCCACGAGAGTCACGGTTTTACTTCCGCGAGAGGCAGGGTTGTGCTTTCGCGAGAGTCACGGTCGTGCCTCTCGAAAAAAAATGTGTTTCCTGTTTTTTTTTCTTCCACGAGAGTCACGGTTTTGCTTCCACGAGAGGCACGGGCGTGCCTCTTTCGAAAAGGGAAAAAAACCGTGCTCCCTGTTCAGTTTTTTTGCCCGGTTTTTTTCGTCCGGTTTTTTTCGTGGAAAAAAAAATTCGTCAAAACATTTCAACATGGGATCTAGTTTTGAAGATCTTGACCCGAGGAATCCAATGGTGAAAACGGTTCGAGATTTGGGCACACGGTTTAAAAGATAAAACATTTTGAATAAACAGATCTACGAAAAAAGGGAAAACTCCCGGGTTGCGACAAGTGGCGCGCTGCATGTGCACCACTTGTCGTTATCTGAGAAAGTGAAGTGTTCTTTGCAACGAGTACTCCTTAATTAGTGATTTCGATCTCTGATCTCCTTGGAGAGCTAGCGCTGCTAGCCACTGTGCCCAAGTCTCGCACATGATAAGTATGAGGCACGTTTGTTTGTTGTGGCTAGCACAGCCGGTTTTCCAATTTTTTTTGTTTTCTCTCTTTTTCTATTTTTTCTTTTCTTTTTCCTTCTTTTTTAGTTTTATTTTTTCTACTCCACTTTTTCTTTATTTTTCTATTTTCCTTTTCCATTTTATCGCTTTCTTCTGTTTTTTTATTCTCCCGGTTATTTGTTTCTTGTTTAACATTTTTATATAAATGATCAACATTTTTTCTAATACTAGTCAATATTTTTCCAAATACTTTGCTCAATATTTTTCAAATAATTGTTCAACATTTTACATACATGATCAACATTTTCCAAATACTTGTAATTTTTTTTAAATACGTGTTCAATATTTTTCAAATACTTGTTCAATATTTTTCAAATACTTGTTCAATTGTTTTAATATAAATGATAACCATTTATTCAAATACTTGTACATCATTTTTAAAATACATATTTAACATTTTTCAAGTACTTGTTCAACTTTTTATAAATACTCATTCAACATTTTTCGAATGTTTTTTAAGAGAGTTTTCTGTAATATATATATATTTAAAATATTTTAAAGTATAAATAAAAGTACAAAAGTAAAAGCAAAAACAAAACAGAAAACATAAAAAAGCTGAGAATGTGCTCTCCAGCGAACCTGGGCCAGCCCATGTGCAGCTGCCTCGACGTGAGCCTCCCCCGAGGTCTTGCTGAACACGAGGAATAGACGCGCCCTCATTCTGGGCTGGGCCTGTACCTTACAGGCCAACCAATCTCTAAGAAGCAGCCCATGCAGTGTCACAACATGATTTTGTTTTGAGCTACATCCCCTTTGATATTTACTTAATTACTACAAGCATCAAAAGGTAATTATCTGTGATTAGAAAATAATCAAACCAAGATTAAATTTCGCCTCATAAAATCACATATTTTGGAAAAGAGAGCATAATTTGTGAGGTCTTGGGCAAATGTTCTTGGAAAATAAAAGCGAGGTCTTTTTTTGGGGGATAAAAAAAGCGAGGTCTTTGTCAGTATACAACTATACATGCATAATTCGCAAGCGATCTATTATCATGTGTCCGATAGTTTGTGCAATCAAGTAATTTGTGAGCCTTCGATGAGTGTATATGATGCACGATGAGTTAGATTTCTCTTGTGAAATCATACCACATTCATTATTTTGCAGGTACATCATAGCAATCAAGTAAAGCACACAGATCGCTCACGTGAAGCAATCTACTAATATAGGAATTAATGCTGGACAATAAGGGGGAAGCTGCCCATTGTACTATCACGAGTGTTTTTTGAAGATTTTTGCCAAATGCCATCATCATATCATGTTTTTTTCTTCCTGCCCTTGGCCTTGGTCAATGGGTGTTTGTACATCAATAGTTGGTTCATATATCGGCAAAAAAAAAAAAATGTAACTTAAACTGATCTAAAGATGTTCGTTTATTTTAACAAATAGCATATACATACAACTACCTGAACTTCTTGTCTTTCTAGATGGCTCGTGGTGGCGTCATTTTGACTTTCATCCTTCTATTTGTAGCTATTTTTAAGGCGATAGAATATGCAGAGTAGAACGTGTTTGGATCATAACTAAGAGCCACAAGTCCGCTGACGAACCATCTCTTGCAAAGTTCCCTGGAGTAGAAATTCTGCCAAATAATTGTGTTGTCTTTTCTTTCTTCCCATGGAAGAAAAGAAGCGAACATGCGGCTAGGGTTGCATCTGTCTCCCGTCAGGACCATCGTCTGTCTGGCTTGTGTTTTCTTACATTTGACTAGGATTTGCGTCCTGCTTAGAAAGGTGTGGTGACGGTGGCTCCTTGAAGAAGGAATAAGATTCTCCCAGCCTAACCCCCATCTCGGCGCTGCCTCTAGCATCATCGGAGGTGTGTCTCCGTCTGATCTCAAATGATTCGGTCCGTGGTCTTTGTTCGATCCCCTTGGATCCTGTCTTCATCGGAGGTGTGTCTACATGTTGGATCCTTCCGACCTACGCTTCTCTTCATCGGCGGCGGTTACTGTTCTGGTATGCTGGTCTCATGGGGCCTTAGCACGACGACTTAGCAAGTGTCTACTACAGTAAGTTTTGCCCTGCTCCGGTGAGGGTGGGACAATGAAGGCAGCACACCTTCGGCTTGCTCCAGTGCTTGTAGCCTTCGCTAAGTGGTCTATGGACCTGGATGTACTTCTAGTGTTCTTTGTAGTGCCTTGACACATGATGAGTAGTTTGAAAGTTCTCCCGCAAAGTAAAAGAAATTCGGTCAAATATCCTGCAAAATAAATCTGCCAAATTTTGCAATCTTCTTCGCTGCTGAAATGGTTTTCCATCTAAAGGTGTTTGGCTCATCCTAGACTGAGCCTCTACCTCCCAGCCTAACAAAGGCCCAAGGAACAAGCACATGCAGCATCAAGATCTCCTAGGTCTAGTTACTTCACTAAAAAAATGATATACAACAAAGAAAAATAAATAAAGTAGAATTGGAGATGGGAGGTATTGAGCCCCTGCTGATGGGGTCATGTACCTAGGGTAGGGTCATGGACCTGGTCTAAGTGCCTTGCCCAAGGACACCCTTAGAAGAGGTCGCCTTCCAGTCGACCAACGAGGGACTCACTCGACTGACTTGAAGGACTCGACCATGAAGACTCACTCGACCACCAGGAGGTCAAGAGGCACTCTGCACTGCAACGGCCTGTAATTAAGTAGGCTTTATGATAGTAAAGACACTTTATGTGGGGCGTTACCAGTAACGCCCCAGACTTAACTCACCTTAAACCCTCTCCTACGTGGGCTGGCTGGGGTCCTGGCGCACTCTATATAAGCCACCCCCCTCCACAGGTAGAGGGGTTCGGCATCTTGTAACTCACATACTCATAATTCACTCGACCGCCTCCGGGCTCCGAGACGTAGGGCTATTACTTCTTCTGAGAAGGGCCTGAACTCGTACATCCCTTGTGTTACAACCTCTCCATAGCTAGGACCTTGCCTCTCCATACCTACCCCCACTCTACTGTCAGGCTTAGAACCACGACAGTTGGCGCCCACCGTGGGGCAGGTGTTTTAGCGATTTTGTGGAGAAGTTGCGATTCTTCCGAGTACTTTCATCATGGTGTCTGCTGGAGTTTTGGTCGAAGGTCGAGAGATCTGTCTCGGCACTCTCACCTTCATCGCCGACGACTCCGCCTGGCTCCAGGAGGCTCCACTCGACGTTGATGCGCTCCCCGTCCGCGGTGCGACGCATTTTCGCGCATGTTTCCGCGGCGTTCTGCTGCGGCAACCGTCGACCCCGTATCGGACGACTCCTCCATCGTCCACCCTCCCGGTCTCCCGCCAGCGCAAGCGCTCGGGCCGGTCGAGGCTTCAGCGATGGGTGAGGCACGCGATGGCTCGCCAATCGGCCACTACCCAAGTTGCGGCAATCGAGCCCGACGAATCTCTCTACGGCTTGTTCGATCTGTCGACTGGCTCCGTAGGGACTGCATCCGAGTGCGGTAGCAGTGATCCAGCGGCGGAAATCTTGATGGTCGACGGGCCCCGCAGTCCCCCTGGCTTCGCCCGTGATGGTGGAGCAGGTGACGGAGGCGATCCCGCACGAGGCCACGAAGAGTACCAGCCCGAGCCACTCGACTCTCTGCAAAGAGAGGAACTTCGCCGCAGGAACGTGGATGCTCTGCATACTCCCATCGCAGGAGAAACCCCCGAGGCTCGTGCCTTGGAGGAGGCACGCCTGGCCAATTTGGCCGAGCGCACTCGACTGGAGAATCTTCAGCGAGCACTCGACGAGCGCGCGCGGCAACGAGTTCCCGACACCAGTCGACGTCAACTCTTCCCGCCGACTCAGGTATATCGAACACCAATCCAGAATTTAGCAGCTGCGACCCGTATAGCAGAGTCCATCCAGCCTTCGCAGTCGGAAGCTGGCAGAGGTTTGCTGCAGATCAGGGATCTGCTCCGGGCAGCGGGAGATCAGAATTCAGCCGTGTCTCAGTCGCGCAACAGAATTCACAGTCGATCCGTCACTGCGAATACGGTTCAGTCGGCTCACAGCCCCAGATCGCCTCCGCGGCGTGAAGGGCGCGAGAATCGGCGAGATCAATATGGCGACCGACTCGACCGAGATGATAGGCGTCGAGTGCCCAATTCCCCTCCGAGGGGTGGGTCTTACGCTCCTCGACAGCAAGATGACAGGTGTCAGTACAGTACAGGGCGAAGGGTTCCAGTCGACCCCAGAGAACCAGGCTTCGACGCGCGATCCATTATCGTGCAAGGTATGGTCGACCGGAACAGAGCCCATCGAGGTGGACTCGACAGGGATGCACCTACAAGCAGTCGAGTGCATGTTTCTGGTCCTGAATGTTTCAGCAGAGCTATCAGAGCCGCAGTTATCCCTCCCAATTTCAGGTTGGCAACAGGAGTCAGCAAGTTCACTGGTGAGTCTAAGCCTGAAACTTGGCTTGAAGACTACCGAGTGGCAGTTCAGATTGGTGGTGGGAACGACGAGGTGGCCATGAAGCATTTGCCCCTCATGCTGAAAGGTTCTGCCAGGGCGTGGTTGACTCAATTACCTCCTAGCAGCATTTACACTTGGGAAGATCTGTCCCGAGTGTTCATCAGAACGTTTGAAGGAACTTGCAAGCGACCAGCTGGATTGACAGAGTTGCAAGTCTGCGTGCAGAAGGCTAATGAGACTCTCAGAGAGTATATTCAGAGGTGGATCACTTTGCACCACACTGTGGAGAATGTGTCCGATCATCAGGCAGTCTGCGCCTTCAAAGATGGCGTCAAGAACAGAGAACTGAGTTTGAAGTTTGGTCGAACCGGTGACATGACCTTGAGTCGGATGATGGAGATTGCTACCAAGTACGCCAACGGCGAAGAAGAAGACCGACTCCGAAGCGGCAAGCACAAGCCGAGTCAGTCGGAAAAAGGAAACACCAGTCGGAAATAGAAGCGGAAGGCTGAACCGGCAGCTCCTGGAGAGGCTCTGGCCGTGACTCAGGGAAAGTTTAAAGGGAAACCAAAAGGATCCTGGAACCCCAAGAAGGTAAAGGATAAAGAAGGCAACGACGTAATGGATATGCCATGCCACATCCACACGAAGAAAGACGAAGAGGGGAATATCATCTACCCAAAGCACACCACTCGCCAATGTCGACTCCTGATCCAGCAGTTTCAGGGAAAACAGTCTAAGGAGAAGGAGAAGGAGTCGGACAAGGCCGAAGACAAGGAGGACAGTGAGGAAGGATATCTGCATATCAACTCCTCTGATGATCTTTGCAGATGTGGAAAGCAGGAGTCGACTGAAAGTCATTAACCGAGAGGTGAACATGGTTGCCCCAGCAAAAGCAAATTATCTGAAATGGTCTCAAATACCCATCACATTCGACCAATCTGATCACCCGACTCATATTGCCATCCCTGGGAGGCAAGCTTTGGTGGTCGATCCAGTTGTCGAAGGCACTCGACTGACAAAAGTGCTGATGGACGGTGGAAGCGGGCTGAATTTGTTGTATGCAGACACACTGAAAGGAATGGGCATTCCGATGTCCCGACTGAGCACTAGTAACATGAGCTTTCATGGAGTTATACCAGGGAAGAAAGCCGAGTCACTCGGCCAAATAGCTTTGGACGTGGTGTTTGGTGATTCGAAACATTTTCGCAAAGAAAAGTTGACGTTTGAGGTCGTGGATTTTCATAGTGCATATCATGCCATTTTGGGGAGACCAGCTTACGCACGGTTCATGGCTCGACCATGTTACGTGTACCTCAAATTGAAGATGCCCGGCCCCAAAGGAGTGATCACTGTCACCGGTGATCGGAAAAAGGCAGAAGAGTGCTTTCAGAAGGGCTCAAAGATTGCCGATTCCCAGGTGACAGCGGTCGAGTTCGAAGAATACAAGCAAAATGCAGATCTGAGTGACTTGCTGCGATCAAAGAAACCCGCCACAGAGTCTGCATTCCAGTCGTCCGGTGAGACGAAGCCTATTCACATTCACCCGACCGACCTCGATGCAGCTCCGACTCGCATCTCCACAACACTCGACCCAAAATAGGAAGAAGCGCTCATCCAGTTCCTCCGTGAGAACTGGGACATTTTTGCATGGAAGCCCGCTGACATGCCAGGTGTTCCCAGGGGACTGGCTGAGCATCGCCTAAGAGTCGACTCGTCTGCAAAACCAGTCAAAGAGCATCTTCGGCGGTCCGCCGTCCAGAAGAGAAAAGCCATTGGTGAGGAAGTGGCTTGACTATTGGCGGCAGGATTTATCCGAGAGATATACCACTCCGAGTGGCTCGCTAATGTCGTCATGGTTCCTAAGAAGGACAAGTTGCTCCGAATGTGTATTGATTTCAAGCACATCAACCGGGCCTGCCCGAAAGATCATTTTCCTCTCCCTCGCATAGATCAAATTGTTGACTCGACCGCGGGATGCGAGAGGCTATCTTTTTTAGATGCCTACTCCGGGTACCACCAGATCCGTCTGTACGGACCCGACGAGGTAAAAACAGCTTTCATCACTCCATTCGGGTGCTTCTGCTATATCACCATGCCATTCGGCCTCAAGAATGCCGGAGCCACATTTATGCGAATGATTCAGAAGTGTCTACTCACTCAAATCAGTCGGAATGTGGAAGCATATATGGATGATATCGTTGTCAAGTCACGAAAAGGTTCCGACCTACTCGCTGACCTCGCCGAAACATTTGCCAACCTCAGAAGGTATGATATCAAGCTCAATCCATCAAAGTGCACATTTGGAGTTCCTGGTGGCAAGTTACTCGGTTTTCTCGTTTCCGAACGGGGAATCGACGCTAACCCAGAGAAGATTGGCACTATTCTCCGAATGAAACGCCCTGTGCGAGTGCACGATGTCCAGAAGCTTACTGGATGCTTGGCCGCATTAAGTCGATTCATCTCACGACTCGGTGAAAAGGCATTGCCTCTTTACCGACTGATGAAGAAAACAGACAAGTTCGAGTGGACTCCAGAAGCTGATGCAGCGTTTGCCGAGCTAAAAGCTCTGCTCTCCATCCAGCCGGTGCTTGCTGCTCCAATCAACAAAGAGCCTTTGTTGCTCTATATCGCAGCCACAGGACAAGTCGTCAGTACTGTGCTTACGGTCGAGCGGGAAGAAGAAGGAAAAGCTCTCAAAGTTCAGCGCCCAGTGTATTATTTGTCTGAAGTCTTGACTCCATCCAAGCAGAGATATCCTCATTATCAGAAGCTTGTGTATGGAATACACATGACCACAAAGAAGGTTGCTCATTATTTTTCTGATCATTCCATCACAGTCGTCAGCGACGCTCCACTATCAGAGATCTTGCACAACAGAGATGCAACTGGTCGAGTGGCCAAATGGGCGATTGAACTTCTTCCCCTTGATATCAAGTTTGAGGCAAAGAAAGCCATTAAGTCCCAGGCAATAGCAGATTTCCTCGCCGAGTGGATTGAGCAACAACAGCCGACTGAAGTTCACTCGGAGCATTGGACCATGTTCTTTGATGGCTCTAAGATGTTGAATGGTTCCGGTGCTGGGGTTGTCCTGGTTTCCCCCAGAGGAGATAAGCTCAGATATGTGCTCCAGATTCACTTTGATTCCTCCAACAATGAGGCAGAATATGAGGCCCTCTTATATGGGTTGCGCATGGCCATTTCACTCGGCGTCCGTCGCCTGATGGTCTATGGCGACTCGGATTTAGTGGTCAACCAGGTGATGAAAGAGTGGGACGTGAGAAGCCCAGCCATGACTGGATACTGCAGTGCAGTGAGGAAGCTGGAAAAGAAGTTCGAGGGGTTGGAGCTCCATCATATACCCCGACTGAAAAATCAAGCAGCTGATGATCTAGCAAAGATAGGTTCCAAGAGAGAAGCCATTCTGAGTGGTGTGTTCTTGGAGCATATACACACTCCGTCAGTCAAAGAAGATCCTTTCACCGAAGAAACTCCACAGCCCAAGAGTGCCACAGATCCGACTGAGATTGAGGTCCCAGCGATGGTCGACTTGATCATGGAGGTTTTGGTGGTCATTCCCGACTGGACAGTTCCGTATGTTGCATATATCCTGAGAAAAGAGCTTCCGGAGGATGAGGAAGAGGCTCGACAGATCGTCCGTCGATCTAAGGCCTTTACCGTAATCAAAGGACAATTATACAGGGAAAGCGCGACTGGAGTTGGTCAGAAGTGCATAACACCAGAAGAAGGTCGACTCATCCTCAATGATATCCACTCGGGGACCTGTGGTCATCATGTGTCCTCTCGGACCATTGTGGCCAAAGCATACCGAGCCGGATTTTACTGGCCAAAGGCGAATGAGATGGCAAAAGAGATAGTGGATAAGTGCGAGGGATGTCAGTTCTACTCGAATATGTCGCACAAGCCTGCGTCAGCTCTGAAGACCATCCCACTCGTCTGGCCTTTCGCAGTATGGGGACTGGACATGGTCGGTCCTTTGAGAACAGGACGAAGTGGCTTCACGCATGTACTGGTGGCAGTCGACAAGTTCACCAAGTGGATCGAGGCTAAACCAATCAAGAACCTTGACACCGGTACTGCTGTTAGCTTCATCAGGGAACTAATATTCAGATATGGAGTCCCGCACAGCATCATTACGGATAATGGGTCGAACTTTGACTCGGAGGAATTCAGAGATTTCTGCAACTCCCAAGGCACACGGGTCGACTACGCTTCAGTCGCCCATCCGCAGTCGAATGGACAAGCAGAGCGAGCTAATGGACTGATTCTTAAAGGATTGAAGCCCCGACTGATGCGTGATCTCAAACACGCGGCTGGAGCTTGGGTCGACGAACTTCCCTCAGTGCTTTGGGGGCTGCGGACCACACCTAATCGGTCGACCGGAAGAACTCCATTCTTCTTGGTCTACGGAGCTGAAGCAGTCTTGCCGAGTGATCTTCTCCACAATGCTCCTCGAGTTGAAATCTACAACGAAGCAGAGGCTGAACAAGCGCGGCAGGACGCAGTCGACCTTTTAAAGGAAGAAAGGGAGATGGCTCTGATCCGTTCGACCATCTACCAACAAGATTTGCGTCGTTTCCACGCCAGAAATGTGAGAGGTCGAGCTTTCCAGGAAGGAGATTTGGTTCTCCGAGTGGATCAGCACAAACCACGCAAGCTTGCTCCTTCTTGGGAAGGTCCCTTCATCGTCACCAAGGTTCTTCACAACGGGGCGTACCGTCTTTACAACGTCGAGCATAATATCGACGAGCCCCGAGCTTGGAACGCGGAGCTACTCCGCCCATTTTATACTTAAGTTTTATCACTCGGATGAGTTGCAATAAAGTGCTTCTGTAGTTCATGGACCTCAAAATAATAGTGTCATAGTTCCTCCATAATTTCTGTCACTTTTTATTTTTGTCCAATAAAATTCCCCCTTAGTGGGTGACTTAGCCGCGAATCCGTTTCGCCTAAGTTTGTAAAAATCCTACCGAGTGGTGAGCCAGACTCCCACTCGGAGGCTTAGCCGCGAATCCGTTTCGCCTAAGTTTGTAAAAATCCTACCGAGTGGTGAGCCAGACTCCCACTCGGAGGCTTAGCCGCGAATCCATTTCGCCTAAGTTTGTAAAAATCCTACCGAGTGGTGAGCCAGACTCCCACTCGGAGGCTTAGCTGCGAATCCGTTTCGCCTAAGTTATCAAAATCCTACCGATGGTAAGCCAGACTTCCACTCGGAGGCTTAGCTGCAGTCCAAGGACTCGCCTAAGTTTGTCAAAATCCTTCCGAGTGGAGAGCAACCCTCTCACTCGGGGGCTTAGCTGCAGTCCAAGCACTCGCCTAAGTTTGTCAAAATCCTTCCGAGTGGAGAGCAACCCTCTCACTCGGGGGCTTAGCTGCAGTCCAAGCACTCGCCTAAGTTTTAAAAATCCTACCGAGTGAAGAGCAAACCTCTCACTCGGGGGCTTAGCTGCAGCCCTGTGCTCGCCTAAGTTGTCAAAATCCTACCGAGTGGCAAGCCAGACTTTCGCTCGGGGGCTT
>NC_041384.1:734139215-734177694 GCF_002162155.2 Triticum dicoccoides | reverse complement strand
TAGTCCAAGCACTCGCCTAAGTTACAAAAATCCTACCGAGTGGAGAGCAACCCTCTCACTCGGAGGCTTAGCTGCAGTCCAAGCACTCGCCTAAGTTACGAAAATCCTACCGAGTGAAGAGCAAACCTCTCACTCGGAGGCTTAGCTGCAGCCCAGTGCTAGCCTAAGTTACGAAAATCCTACCGAGTGAAGAGCAAACCTCTCACTCAGAGGCTTAGCTGCAGCCCAGTGCCAGCCTAAGTTATCAAAATCCTACCGAGTGAAGAGTAAACCTCTCACTCGGAGGCTTAGCTGCAGCCCAGTGCTCGCCTAAGTGGACTAAAGAATAAGTCGATTGCAGTAAGGGCGCCTTGCTTTGAACCTGCAAAAGACATTTCGAGCCAAAGGCAATCATATTCAAGCACCAAATTCAAGTTTGAGTCAATATCTAAAGGAACCGAAAGTGCTCAGGCGTTAAGCCTGTTAAGGTTTATCGGTTACAATTCCACTCGGCATACCGAGGCAAATTTAAAGCGTCGAGCTAGAAGAAGTTTTTTACCCCTCCTGTGGAGGGCTGGAAGGTGCAACGAACTCATCAAGGTCAATTCCGTCGGCGATCCGAGTGGCAGCCGCAAGGAAAGTTTCCATAAAGGACCTGAAGTCGTGTTTCTTGGTGTTGGCCACCCGAAGGGCCGCCAGCTTCTCTTCTCACGCGTCTTTACAGTGGACTCGGGCCAGACACAGAGCAACATCTGCACCACACCGAGCCGAGGACTTCTTCCATTCCTGCACTCGACCAGGGATCGTGTTCAAGCGGGCCATCAGCGACTCAAGGTCATTCTGAAGTGTCTCCTCAGGCCAGAGCGTCGAGTCGATGCTGTTGGAAATATGCCCTAGAGGCAATAATAAAAGTATTATTATATTTCATTGTTCATGATAATTGTCTTTTATTCATGCTATAACTGTATTATCCGGAAATCGTAATACACGTGTGAATACTTAGACCACACAATGTCCCTGGTAAGCCTCTAGTTGACCAGCTCGTTGTGATCAACAGATAGTCATGGTTTCCTGACTATGGACATTGGATGTCGTTGATAACGGGATCACATCATTAGGAGAATGATGTGATGGACAAGACCCAATCCTGAGCATAGCATAAAAGATCGTGTAGTTCGTTTTGCTAGAGCTTTGCAAGTGTCAAGTATCTCTTCCTTCGACCATGAGATCGTGTAACTCCCAGATACCGTAAGAATGCCTTGGGTGTACCAAACGTCACAACGTAACTGGGTGACTATAAAGGTACATTACAGGTATCTCCGAAAGTAGCTGTTGGGTTGACACGGATCGAGACTGGGATTTGTCACTCCGTATGACGGAGAGGTATCTCTGGGCCCACTCGGTAATGCATCATCATATTGAGCTCAATGTGACCAAGGTGTTGGACACGGGATCATGCATTACGGTACGAGTAAAGTGACTTGCCTGTAACGAGACTGAACAAGGTATTGGGATACCGACGATCGAGTCTCGGGCAAGTAACGTACCGATTGACAAAGGGAATTGCATACAGGGTTTGATCGAATCCTCGACATAGTGGTTCATCCGATGACAACATCGAGGAGCATGTGGGAGCCATCATGGGTATCCATATCCCGCTGATGGTTATTGACTGAGAGCGTCTCGGTCATGTCTGCTTGTCTCCCGAACCCGTAGGGTCTACACACTTAAGGTTCGGTTACGCTAGGGTTGTAGGGATATGTATATGCAGTAACCCGAATGTTGTTTGGAGTCCCGGATGAGATCCCGGACGTCACGAGGAGTTCCGGAATGGTTCGGAGGTAAAGATTTATATATGGGAAGTCCTGTTTCGGGCATCGGGACAAGTTTCGGGGTTATCGGTATTGTACCGGGACCACCGGAAGGGTCCCGGGGGTCCACCGGGTGGGTCCACCTGCCCCGGGGGGCCACATGGGCTGTAAGGGGGTGCGCCTTGGCCTAATGGGCCAAGGGCACCAGCCCCACATAGGCCCATGCGCCTAGGGTTCAAGGGGGCAAGAGTCCTAGGAGGGTAAGGCACCTCCTAGGTGCCTTGGGGGGAGGGAAAACCCCCCTTGGCCGCCGCACCCCCTAGGAGATTGGATCTCCTAGGGCCGGCCACCCCCCCTTGGACGTCTCGGCCTGAACGTCTCCTATATATAGTGGGGGAGAGGAGGGACTTCATACCTGAACGTCTCGGCCTTTGGTTGCCTCCTTCTCCCTCCCCAACACCTCCTCCACCTCCATAGTGCTTAGCGAAGCTCTGCCGGAGTACTGCAGCTCCATCAACACCACGCCGTCGTGCTGCTGCTGGTGCCATCTCCCTCAACCTCTCCTCCCTCCCTTGCTGGATCAAGAAGAGGAGACGTGGCTGTTCCGTACGTGTGTTGAACGCGGAGGTGCCGTCCGTTCGGCGCAGGTCATCGGTGATTTGGATCACGTCAAGTACGACTACATCATCACCTTGCAAGCTTCCGCACGCGATCTACAAGTGGTATGTAGATGCAAACTCTCTCCCTAGACTCGTTGCTTAGATGAACTCATAGATGGATCTTGGTGTAACCGTAGGAAAAATTTTAATTTTCTGCAACGTTCCCCAACAGTGGCATCATGAGCTAGGTCTATACGTAGTTCTCTTTGCACGAGTAGAACACAACTTTGTTGTGGGCGTGGATTTTGTCATCTTACTTGCCTCTACTAGTCTTTTCTTGCTCAACGGTATTGTGGGATGAAGCGGCCCGGACCAACCTTACACGTACACTTACGTGAGACCGGTTCCACCGACTGACATGCACTAGTTGCATAAGGTGGATGGCGGGTGTCTGTCTCTCCCACCTTAGTTGGAGCGGAATCGATGAACAGGGCCCTTATGAAGGGTAAATAGAAGTTGACAAAATCACGTTGTGGTGATTCGTAGGTAAGAAAACGTTCTTGCTAGAACCCAATTGCAGCCACGTAAAAGATGCAACAACAATTAGAGGACGTCTAACTTGTTTTTGCAGCGATTGATCATGTGATGTGATATGGCCAGAAGTTGTGATGAATGATGAATTGTGATGTATGAGATCATGTTCTTTGTAATAGGATTCACGACTTGCATGTCGATGAGTATGACAACCGGCAGGAGCCATAGGAGTTGTCATTATTTTTTGTATGACCTGCGTGTCATTGAATAACGTCATGTAAACTACTTTACTTTATTGCTAAACGTTAGTCATAGAAGTAGAAGTAGTCGTTGGCGTGACAACTTCATGAAGACACGATGATGGAGATCATGATGATGGAGATCATGGTGTCAAGCCGGTGACAAGATGATCATGGAGCCCCGAAGATCAAGATCAATGGAGCTATATGATATTGGCCATATCATGTCACAACTATATAATTGCATGTGATGTTTATTATGTATTATGCATCTTGTTTACTTAGGACGACGGTAGTAAATAAGATGATCCCTTATAAAATTTCAAGAAGTGTTCTCCCCTAACTGTGCACCGTTGCTACAGTTCGTCGTTTCTAAGTACCACGTGATGATCGGGTGTGATGGATTCTTACGTTCACATACAACGGGTGTAAGACAGTTTTACACAGCGAAAACACTTAGGGTTAACTTGACGAGCCTAGCATGTGCAGACATGGCCTCGGAACACGGAGACCGAAAGGTCGAACACGAGTCGTATGGAAGATACGATCAACATGAAAATGTTCACCGACGATGACTTGTCCGTCTCACGTGATGATCGGACACGGACTAGTCGACTCGGATCGTGTAACACTTAGATGACTAAAGGGATGTCTAATCTAAGTGGGAGTTCATAATTTGATTAGAACTTTATTATCATGAACTTAGTCTAAAACCTTTGCAAATATGTCTTGTAGATCAATGGCCAACGCTAACGTCAACATGAACTTCAACGCGTTCCTAGAGAAAACCAAGCTGAAAGATGATGGCAGCAACTATACGGACTGGGTCCGGAACCTGAGGATCATCCTCATAGCTGCCCGGAAACAATATGTCCTAGAAGGACCGCTAGGTGACGCTCCCGTCCCAGAGAACCAAGACATTATGAATGCTTGGCAAACTCGCGCTGATGATTACTCCCTTGTTCAGTGCGGCATGCTTTACAGCTTAGAACCGGGGCTCCAAAAGCGTTTTGAGCATCACGGAGCATATGAGATGTTCGAAGAGCTGAAACTAGTTTTTCAAGCTCATGCCCGGGTCGAGAGATATGATGTCTCCGACAAGTTCTACAGTTGTAAGATGGAGGAAAACAGTTCTGTCAGTGAGCACATCCTGAAGATGTCTGGGTTGCACAACCGTATGACCCAGCTAAACATTAACCTCCCAGATGAGGCGGTCATTGACAGAATCCTCCAGTCGCTCCCACCAAGCTACAAGAGCTTTGTGATGAACTACAACATGCAGGGAATGGAAAAGACCATTCCTGAAGTGTTCTCGATGCTGAAGTCAGCAGAGGCTGAAATCAAGAAAGAACATCAAGTGTTGATGGTCAATAAGACCACTAAGTTCAAGAAGGGCAAGGGTAAGAAGAACTTCAAGAAGGACGGCAAAGATGTTGCCGCGCCTGGTAAGCCAGTTGCCAGGAAGAAGTCAAAGAATGGACCCAAGCCTGAGACTGAGTGCTTTTATTGCAAGGGGAAGGGTCACTGGAAGCGGAACTGCCCCAAATACTTAGCGGATAAGAAGGCCGGCAACACCAAAGGTATATTTGATATACATGTGATTGATGTGTACCTTACCAGTACTCGTAGTAACTCCTGGGTATTTGATACCGGTGCCGTTGCTCATATTTGTGACTCGCAGCAGGAGCTGCGGAATAAACGGAGACTGGCGAAGGACGAGGTGACGATGCGCGTCGGGAATGGTTCCAGAGTCGATGTGATCGCCGTCGGCACGCTGCCTCTACATTTACCTACGGGATTAGTTTTGAACCTCAATAATTGTTATTTAGTGCCAAGTTTGAGCATGAACATTGTATCTGGATCTCGTTTAATACGAGATGGCTACTCATTTAAGTCTGAGAATAATGGTTGTTCGATTTATATGAGAGATATGTTTTATGGTCATGCTCCGATGGTCAATGGTTTATTCTTAATGAATCTCGAGCGTAATATTACACATGTTCATAGTGTAGATGCCAAAAGATTTAAAGTTGATAACGATAGTCCCACATACTTGTGGCACTGCCGCCTTGGTCACATTGGTGTCAAGCGCATGAAGAAGCTCCATGCCGATGGACTTTTAGAGTATCTTGATTATGAATCATTTGACACGTGCGAACCATGCCTCTTGGGCAAAATGACCAAGACTCCGTTCTCCGGAACAATGGAGCGAGCAACCAACTTGTTGGAAATCATACATACCGATGTGTGCGGTCCAATGAGCGTTGAGGCTCGCGGAGGATATCGTTATGTTCTCACTCTCACAGATGACTTGAGTAGATATGGGTATGTCTACTTAATGAAACACAAGTCTGAGACCTTTGAAAAGTTCAAGGAATTTCAGAATGAGGTGGAGAATCAACGTGACCGAAAGATAAAATTCTTACGATCAGATCGTGGAGGAGAATACTTAAGTCACGAATTTGGTACACACTTAAAGAAATGTGGAATCGTTTCACAGCTCACGCCGCCTGGAACACCTTAGCGAAACGGTGTGTCCGAACGTCGTAATCGCACTCTATTGGATATGGTGCGGTCTATGATGTCTCTTACCGATTTACCGCTATCATTTTGGGGATACGCTCTAGAGACAGCTACATTCACTTTAAATAGGGCACCGTCTAAATCCGTTGAGACGACACCGTATGAATTATGGTTTGGAAAGAAACCTAAGCTGTCGTTTCTAAAAGTTTGGGGATGCGAAGCTTATGTCAAGAAACTTCAACCTGAAAAGCTCGAACCCAAGTCGGAAAAATGCGTATTCATAGGATACCCTAAGGAAACTATAGGGTATACCTTCTACTTAAGATCCGAAGGCAAGATCTTTGTTGCCAAGAACGGATGCTTTCTGGAAAAAGAGTTTCTCTCGAAAGAAGTAAGTGGGAGGAAAGTGGAACTCGATGAAGTACTACCTCTGGAGCGGGATAGTGACGCAGCACAGGAAACCGTTCCTGTGATGCCCACACCAACTGAAGAGGAAAACCATGATAATGATCAAGGTACTTCGGATCAAGTTACTGCTGAACTTCGTAGGTCCACAAGGACACGTTCCGCACCAGAGTGGTACGGCAATCCTGTCCTGGAAATCATGTTGTTAGACAACAATGAACCTTCGAAATATGAAGAAGCAATGACGGGCCCGGATTCCAACAAATGGCTTGCAGCCATGAAATCCGAGATAGAATCCATGTATGAAAACAAAGTATGGACTTTGACAGACTTGCCCGATGATCGGCGAGCGATAGAAAACAAATGGATCTTTAAGAAGAAGACGGACGCGGATGGTAATGTTACCATCTATAAAGCTCGACTTGTCGCTAAGGGTTATCGACAGGTTCAAGGGATTGACTTCGACGAGACATTCTCTCCCGTAGCGAAGCTAAAATCCGTCCGAATCATGTTAGCAATTGCCGCATACTATGATTATGAGATATGGCAGATGGACGTCAAAACAGCGTTCCTTAACGGGCATCTTAAGGAAGAACTGTATATGATGCAGCCAGAAGGTTTTGTCGATCCTCGGAATGCTAACAAAGTATGCAAGCTCCAGCGATCCATTTATGGACTGGTGCAAGCATCTCGGAGTTGGAACATTCGCTTTGATGAGATGATCAAAGCGTTTGGGTTTATGCAGACTTATGGAGAAGCCTGCGTTTACAAGAAAGTGAGTGGGAGCTCTGTAGCATTTCTCATATTATATGTAGATGACATACTCCTGATGGGAAATAATATAGAATTTCTGGACAGCATTAAGGCCTACTTGAATAAGTGTTTTTCAATGAAGGACCTTGGAGAAGCTGCTTATATATTAGGCATCAAGATCTATAGAGATAGATCGAGACGCCTCATAGGTCTTTCACAAAGCACATACCTTGATAAGATTTTGAAGAGATTCAGAATGGATCAGTCCAAGAAGGGGTTCTTGCCTGTATTACAAGGTATGAGACTGAGCTCAGCTCAGTCACCGACCACGGCAAAAGATAAAGAAGAGATGAGTGTCATCCCCTGTGCTTCAGCCATAGGATCTATTATGTATGCCATGCTGTGTACCAGACCCGATGTAAACCTTGCCGTAAGTTTGGTAGCAAGATACCAAAGTAATCCCGGCAAGGAACACTGGACAGCGGTCAAGAATATCCTGAAGTACCTGAAAAGGACAAAGGACATGTTTCTCGTTTATGGAGGAGACGAAGAGCTCGTCGTAAAGGGTTACGTCGACGCTAGCTTCGACTCAGATCCGGATGACTCTAAGTCACAAACCGGATACGTGTATATGTTGAATGGTGGAGCAGTAAGCTGGTGCAGCTGCAAGCAGAGCGTCGTGGCGGGATCTACATGTGAAGCGGAGTACATGGCAGCCTCGGAGGCAGCACATGAAGCGATTTGGGTGAAGGAGTTCATCACCGACCTAGGAGTCATACCCAATGCGTCGGGGCCGATCAAACTCTTCTGTGACAACACTGGAGCTATTGCCCTCGCAAAGGAGCCCAGGTTTCACAAGAAGACCAGGCACATCAAGCGTCGTTTCAACTCCATCCGTGAAAATGTTCAAGATGGAGACATAGAGATTTGCAAAGTGCACACGGATCTGAATGTCGCAGATCCGTTGACTAAACCTCTCTCGCGTGCAAAACATGATCAACACCAGAACTCTATGGGTGTTCGATTCATCACAATGTAACTAGATTAGTGACTCTAGTGCAAGTGGGAGACTGTTGGAAATATGCCCTAGAGGCAATAATAAAAGTATTATTATATTTCATTGTTCATGATAATTGTCTTTTATTCATGCTATAACTGTATTGTCCGGAAATCGTAATACACGTGTGAATACTTAGACCACACAATGTCCCTGGTAAGCCTCTAGTTGACCAGCTCGTTGTGATCAACAGATAGTCATGGTTTCCTGACTATGGACATTGGATGTCGTTGATAACGGGATCACATCATTAGGAGAATGATGTGATGGACAAGACCCAATCCTGAGCATAGCATAAAAGATCGTGTAGTTCGTTTTGCTAGAGCTTTGCAAGTGTCAAGTATCTCTTCCTTCGACCATGAGATCGTGTAACTCCCAGATACCGTAAGAATGCCTTGGGTGTACCAAACGTCACAACGTAACTGGGTGACTATAAAGGTACATTACAGGTATCTCCGAAAGTAGCTGTTGGGTTGACACGGATCGAGACTGGGATTTGTCACTCCGTATGACGGAGAGGTATCTCTGGGCCCACTCGGTAATGCATCATCATATTGAGCTCAATGTGACCAAGGTGTTGGACACGGGATCATGCATTACGGTACGAGTAAAGTGACTTGCCAGTAACGAGACTGAACAAGGTATTGGGATACCGACGATCGAGTCTCGGGCAAGTAACGTACCGATTGACAAAGGGAATTGCATACAGGGTTTGATCGAATCCTCGACATAGTGGTTCATCCGATGACAACATCGAGGAGCATGTGGGAGCCATCATGGGTATCCAGATCCCGCTGATGGTTATTGACTGAGAGCGTCTCGGTCATGTCTGCTTGTCTCCCGAACCCGTAGGGTCTACACACTTAAGGTTCGGTTACGCTAGGGTTGTAGGGATATGTATATGCAGTAACCCGAATGTTGTTCGGAGTCCCGGATGAGATCCCGGACGTCACGAGGAGTTCCGGAATGGTCCGGAGGTAAAGATTTATATATGGGAAGTCCTGTTTCGGGCATCGGGACAAGTTTCGGGGTTATCGGTATTGTACCGGGACCACCGGAAGGGTCCCGGGGGTCCACTGGGTGGGTCCACCTGCCCCGGGGAGGCCACATGGGCTGTAAGGGGGTGCGCCTTGGCCTAATGGGCCAAGGGCACCAGCCCCACATAGGCCCATGCGCCTAGGGTTCAAGGGGGCAAGAGTCCTAGGAGGGTAAGGCACCTCCTAGGTGCCTTGGGGGGAGGGAAAACCCCCCTTGGCCGCCGCACCCCCTAGGAGATTGGATCTCCTAGGGCCGGCCACCCCCCCTTGGCACCCCTATATATAGTGGGGGAGAGGAGGGACTTCATACCTGAACGTCTCGGCCTTTGGTTGCCTCCTTCTCCCTCCCCAACACCTCCTCCACCTCCATAGTGCTTAGCGAAGCTCTGCCGGAGTACTGCAGCTCCATCAACACCACGCCGTCGTGCTGCTGCTGGTGCCATCTCCCTCAACCTCTCCTCCCTCCCTTGCTGGATCAAGAAGAGGAGACGTGGCTGTTCCGTACGTGTGTTGAACGCGGAGGTGCCGTCCGTTCGGCGCAGGTCATCGGTGATTTGGATCACGTCAAGTACGACTACATCATCACCTTGCAAGCTTCCGCACGCGATCTACAAGTGGTATGTAGATGCAAACTCTCTCCCTAGACTCGTTGCTTAGATGAACTCATAGATGGATCTTGGTGTAACCGTAGGAAAATTTTTAATTTTCTGCAACGTTCCCCAACAGATGCGAGATGTGGCGGCCTTCAGCCTTGCGAGATAGTCCACGACAGCTGCAACACGAGACTCCAGTCGGAAAACATCCATGGCAACTTCGTCGTTCACCGGAGAATTGACGGGGTCGAGGTTTGGCTCCAGCCGGCTAGTTTCTTCTTCAAAGTTTTGACAAAATTCTGCAAGGGTGATCACTAAGTCAAGGGGATGGTCGAATGGAAAAACCACAATTGGAAATGTTTGCCGAGCATAGAGGTTTACCTTCAAGCATAAGAAACAGCTTCTTGGCAAGACCACTCAGGAAGGCCTCCAGATCGTTTTTCTTCCCAGTCAACTTACTGACTTGGTCGGTCAGGGCAGCTTTATCAGTTTTTAGTCGACTGACCTCCTTGTTGGCGATCCCAAGAGCAGCTTTCAGATTGGTATTGTCTTGTTCAAGCTTGGTGACTGAAGCTAACTTCTCGTCAGCAAGCTTGATCTTCTCAGCTAGTTCGAGGTCTTTCTTCTGCTGGGCCTCCCTTACCTTACCTGCAAGTTACAGCAAGATCAGATTTTGAAACAAGCAAGGGGAAAAGCAGTCGTCAGGGTCTCACCAAACATACCTTCGGTCTCCTCCTTTGCCTTCGTCAGCTTCTCCTGAACCAGCTTCAAGCTCAGCTCGAGTTGAGTGTGCTTGTTTTCCAGCTCAGAGTAGCGAGCCACAAGATCACAAGAGTTCTGCGAAGAACCAATCGACTAAATGTCAAATATAATTCACTTCCGAGTGAAAAAGGAAAAAACACACGTTTCTAAGACTACAGCCGAATACAAGCATTCGACCGTAGTCTCGGGGACTACACCCAGTGGGTGCACTCAGCGTGCCCCCACTAATTCTGTTGAAGACAAAGTCGACCAGTCGACCTCAAAAAAAAAGAGAGATGTATTCTTTAAGACTATAATCAACTGCAAGCAGTCGACCACAGTCTCGGGGACTACACCCAGTGGGTGCACTCAGCGTGCCCCCACCGGTTTGTGAAATCCAGTCGACATAGTCGACTGACAGAAAGATTGACATCATAAAGCCTACGGCCGACTGCCAGCAGTCGACCTTAGCCTTGGGGACTACACCCAGCGGGTGCACTCAGCGTGCCCCCGCTAACACGGAGTTTAATCGACGCACCCAGTGGGTGACTACTATAAATTCCGGAAAGGAAAAGTTTTTGGTAGCATATCCAACAGAACAAACAGTGGTCGACTGACCTGAACATTGCTTTGAAGGGCAGAACTGGCGTCATAAGCTGCCTGGCTCGCATCCCGGATGGTCTTCAACTGCTCCATCATGATTCCCGCCTGGCGTATCGCTTCCTTCGCCGCGCCAGCTTGGTCCTCTGGGACGTGGTGCGTCGTGAAGAGGGAGGGCTGCTGAGCACTCGTCAATGGATCTGCGAAGGACACCGTGTGTCGAGTGGTGTTCTCTTCCTCCGCAATCAGAATCTCAGGCGCCGTCACATCCTGGGGCACCTTACTGGCGGACGCTTTCCTACTCCTCCTGCGCTTCAGTGGTTCTTCATCCTCATCATCATCAGGGAGATTGATAACAGTATTGGGTGGAGCTACGGAGAAGAATCAGGATCAGAGATCGCGAGTCAGTCGACTAAGAACGGCGTTAAGAATACAGTACCTGGTTTCGAAGTTGTTGCGTCCTCCATCTCGTGGTCATCAGCCCGGGCTGAGGTTTCAGAAGTAGCAGCACTGCAACTCCAAAGGATCAGTCGACTAACTTCAGCGTCGACCAGAGACAAAGTTCACACAAAATAAGAAGACTTAAGCAGCACGATTACCCTGATATGGTGGGGATCGACACCTTCATCTTCAGCAGGAGCTTGATCGGCTTCGACGAGGCCGCCCTGGGCTGCTTCGGTGCCTTTTCAGTCGACACCGGAGAGGTGGTCCGAGGGCGCTTGGTCGACTGAACAACGGTCGCAACCCCCTTGCCACGTTCAGTCGAAGGGTCGTGAACAAGCTTCGACCGCCTTTCTGAGCGCGGTGGTACGACCTCCTCCTCCTCTTCTTCCTCGTCCTCAACGTCATCTTCATCACCGTCATCATCATCATCGTCGTCATCATCCTCTGCAACGTCCGAGTCCCATTCCTCCTCTTCCTGGCTCTCGCCCCCACTCGCCTCACCCTCCTCAGCCGGAGCTTGTGCCCCATTGGGCATCGAGTACAGCTCGGTGAGAGCCTAGCAGATATCAAGACAAGGATCAGTCGACCAGTCGGCAGGATAAACAGAAATGAATGCGACAAGAACACAGTGGAGAGCAGAGCAAGTGTACCTTGTTTGGATCGCTGTTGTGGTCGAGTGGAGGAATCCTTCTGGCTCCGCATGGGTTATCCTTGTTTCCGGTAACGGCTACCATCCATCTTTCCAGAGTGACATCGTCGACTGCTTCTGGATGGACTCTAGTCTCGTCTTCAGTCCCACAGTACAACCACATGCAGTGGCTCCGGAACTGAAGGGGCTGGATGCGACGCCTAAGGAAGACCTCCAGGAGATCCATGCCAGTCACTCCCTCCCGAACCAACTGGACCACGCGCTCCATCAACATCTTCACGTCAGCTTTCTCCTCCGGAATCAACTTCAGAGAGGAGGGCTTGTTCACTCGGTCCATGGTAAACTGAGAGAGTCCACTCGACTGCCCTGGCGTCGACTGGTCCTGGCAGTAGAACCAAGTCGACTGCCAGCCTCTGACTGACTCGGGAAAGGTCATGGGCGGGAAGGTGCTCTTATTCCTCACCTGGATCCCCAGACCCCCACACATTTGGACGACTTGGGTTCTCTCATCACCTGGGCTCGCCTTCTTCACGGTCTGAGAGCGACACGTGAATATATGTTTGAACAAACCCCAGTGCGGTCGACAGCCCAGGAAACCCTCACACATGGACACGAACGCGGCAAGATAGGCAATAGAATTTGGGGTAAAGTGGTGGAGCTGCGCTCCAAAGAAGTTCAAGAAGCCACGGAAGAAAATACTCGGCGGCAAAGAAAATCCACGATCAACATGGGTGGCCAAGAGCACACACTCACCCTCTTCTGGCTGAGGCTGCCACTCCTTCCCCGGAAGCCTCGCAGCTCCATGAGGGATCAAGCCCTCGTTGGCCATGTCGAGGAGGTCTTTCTCTGTGATGGTCGACTGGATCCAGTCTCCTTGGACCCAGCCCTTCGGCAGGCGGGATCTGGACGAGGACCCGCCGCGGCTGGTAGATCTCCCCTTTGCCTTCTCCGATGCCGACGCCTTCTTCGCACGTTCCAGCGCCGCCGTCTTCTCCTTGGCCATGGTTGCCGGCGAGATGCGCGAAGGGAAGTTGTGCGGGGGCGAGAGCGAGCGCGCTGGACGGGGACGAAGGGAGCAGAGAGAGAGAGAATGCTGAGGCACAGTACAGAAATCCTCGCCGGGCGCATTTATAAGGTCCCTTCCGAGTGGATGACAGGTGGGCCCGGTCGATCTAATCATATCCAGGAACAGTTATGCAGACGGGATACGTGGCGAAGAAAGCGGCGCGGAGATCGAGGCGTCTATGTCCCGTCCCATCCGAACGCCGCGGTCCGCTCCGCTTCGCGCGCGTCCCCAAATTTCGCATCCCGCGGAATCCGCGAATGGCAGATCGGTCTGTCAGACGCGGGGTTTCCCGCGATCCGTCGCTCGGAGATCGTCGAAGAGAATGGATCGAGTCGACTGAAGACAAGTTGCTCACTATCGACGAAGAGATTCTTTGGTCCAGAACAACGCACGACCAGTGTGCAAAGGTTAATCGGAAACAACATCAACTCCTTCCTCACTCGAAGCCTCAATCCATTCGGGGGCTAATGATGGGGTCATGTACCTAGGGTAGGGTCATGGACCTGGTCTAAGTGCCTTGCCCAAGGACACCCTTAGAAGAGGTCGCCTTCTAGTCGACCAACGAGGGACTCACTCGACTGACTTGAAGGACTCGACCATGAAGACTCACTCGACCACCAGGAGGTCAAGAGGCACTCTGCACTGCAACGGCCTGTAATTAAGTAGGCTTTATGATAGTAAAGACACTTTATGTGGGGCGTTACCAGTAACGCCCCAGACTTAACTCACCTTAAACCCTCTCCTACGTGGGCTGGCTGGGGTCCTGGCGCACTCTATATAAGCCACCCCCCTCCACAGGTAGAGGGGTTCGGCATCTTGTAACTCACATACTCATAATTCACTCGACCGCCTCCGGGCTCCGAGACGTAGGGCTATTACTTCTTCCGAGAAGGGCCTGAACTCGTACATCCCTTGTGTTACAACCTCTCCATAGCTAGGACCTTGCCTCTCCATACCTACCCCCACTCTACTGTCAGGCTTAGAACCACGACACCTGCCTCTTAATAACATTGATAATCGCTCTACCATTTGAGCTACATCCCCATTGTTATTCATTAAATTCATCCAAGCATGAAATATTTGTTTAGATTAGTAATTAATCAAACTAAGGGCAAATCCCATTACCCATTCCAGCAGATGGGACATGTTTGAGCTACATAACAAGATCTTGAAAGGTTTCCCGAAAGAAAGAAAAATCTTCAAACTTTCGAATTCTCTCTCATTGTTGAAATGGTTGCGCTCTAAACAAGGTATGGGTCATCATGGGCCGAGCCCTGCTACATATAAAATACTTGATGTGGGCCTCTATGGGCGTTCAGGATCCTAAGGCAAATATGATATTTAGTTGTAGTTAGAGGATCTTCAATAGCTCCTCTTTCCCTAATAAAATGGATGGGGAGTTGACCTTCTTTCAAGGGAGCTCCTATTTAGCGACCCATGCAAGGGGAAGCGAGGCAGCGCGAACCTCCGAGTCCCTGAGAAAGCTTTTGGGTTGGCCCATATAGGGGGTGGGATGCCCCTATATTTTTCTTCTTCTTTTGTTCTTTTTTGCTTCTATAAAAATCGTATGGGATCTCAAAAAAGTTCTGAATATTAAAAATGTCATGAATTCAAAAAAGTTAGTGACTTCAAAAAATGTCTGTGAAATCAATAAAAGTGCACAAAGTTGAAACAATGTTCGCGAATTCAAAACAATTCATGAATTTTCAAAATGTTCTTGAATTCAAAAAATGTTCACAATATCAATAAATGTTCATGAATTCATTTTTTATGAATTTCAGAAACATTTCGTGAATTCAAGAAAATATGCATGAATTTAAAAAAAATTGTGAGTTTGAAAAATATTCATGACTTTCAATATATGTTCATGAAGTCCAAAAATGTTTCATAAGTTTGAAAAATGTTGGCTAATTTAAAAAAATGTTCACATGTTTAAATAATGTGCATGAATTTTAAAACAAGGTTGGTGAATTCAAAAAATTATTAAGAATTCATAAAATGTTCATGAATTTCAAAAATTGTTCACAAATTAAAAAAACGATGTCTAGTTGTAAACAAATGTTTAAAAAAACTAAAAATTGTTCTCGACTTCAAATAATGTTGATAACTTATAAAAAATGTTCATGATTTTGAAATTTTTCATGATATGAAAATCCATGAATTCAGAATTATTTATGAGTTTAAAAGGTTTGTTAATTTGAAAAAAAAGATAAATTTTATAAGAAAGAAAAACATAAAAGAAAGAAAAATGAGAAAGAAAAAGGAAAACATAGGAGTGAAAACAAAGGAAAAGAGAAAAAAAGAACAATTGAGGGAAGGTTCTAGAACCTTTCGAAAACGGGTGGAGAAAAACTCTTAATGGGCCGAGCCATACATAGGACGAGGCGCGCGGGTGTACGTGTTTCATCGCTATTTGCCGACCTACGTGGAAAATAGGATCTTCCTTCTTTCAATTCAATCCCCTATACACGCTATGTCAACACGCCACCACGAATGACTATTAGACCGTTGCCGGGCCGCAACCGTCGGAGTTTGTCCGTAAGTAACAAGGATTGCTGAAACAAGGTGCTGTTAGCCATTGTGTGCAAGTGCGTCAGATTCACCAGGTGCACTATTTGCAAGCAATTACTCTAGTTGTTCAAGAGAAATGAAAAATTAAGCTGTTTGGGCTTATCCTAAACCCGATTGCCTACTAGGAGTCATAATAAGGTTGAGGCTTGAACAGAAGTAGCTGACATCTCAAAACTTGCCCTTGCTAGGAGCATGGATGCAGAGAATGCCCTCGGTCTATGTCTGTCTATGTAAGCTTTAAGGAAAAGGCAAGTAAGCTGTAAGACAAATATCAAGGCTTTTAAGGACCTCCGACAACTTATAAATAAGGTAATAACATATATTTTGCATCTTTCGAGATGCAAAGAGAAGTAAGAAGTTTTACCATTGAGATAACGAAGATATGACCATATTTCAGAATGATTTTCAACAGACGACATTAGATAGTAGAATCGAAAGAAGGATTTGTGGCTTTCTTATAATGATAGAGAGTCATGAGAGGGTGTATGTTAATAGAGCTCTTTAGACCGCTGCCACCCACCACCATCGGACCGCACCCAACCGCCACCGCCCATCGCCAGGGTCACCATCGATCGTCGGCGACCACCGCCACCACCCCGTTGCGCCACTGCCATTGCCCCTCGCCAACGACCGCCCCGCCATTGCCCGCCCATCGTGTCACCGCCAAGTGGGACATGTCGGTCAGGTTAGTTATTGGAGAAGATTTATTGGTGATCTACTGGAGCGTTCATCCCCAATAAAAAAAATGTTATTAGGGATCCCCAATAGGTGGTTATTGGGGGAGTTCTTTTGTGAGCCATTGGAGATACTCATACAGAGTCATTTTAGCGGGTTTAGAACTTGAGATCTCTCATGAGCATAGAAAATTTAACGTTTACGCACATAATATATTAAGGCAACCACTGTACTTGATGTGGGTAGACATATTTGGTCAGCAGTATGTGTCATGCATTACAATAAATATGGTCATCTAATTACTAAACAGTAAACCAGAGCTAGCTAGGAGCCCTCACAACGATTTAGACTCCTTAATCGTCCGATTAGTTACCAAACACATCAGATCTCTTATTCTTTTTGGCCGTCCCACCGTACTCATCAGTCCATTATCTAGCGTAACTAGGCCCGCTCCTCACGGTAAATAGGCCGCTGCTCTGCAGAGCGACCTAAGTGCTCTGACGTTAATTGGGCTTAATTGTTGAAACACATTAATAGGGCCTACGACTGTGTAAGCGAGGCCCGTTCAGTGTTTTTCTCTATCTCTTTGTATGTTCCAATCGAGAAGGCAGAGGGGCGGCAGGGGAAGGCCATGGTGGCTCCGCTGTCTCGCAATTTACCTCCCATCACTTCTCTTGTTTATCAGCTAGGGCTAGCAGGAGTGCGGGTGGTGGCAGCGGTGGCAACTGATGTCTCCCCAATCATGACCTTCTTGATTGACGAGGATTGAGGAACACCGTGGAGGGTGAGAAGATGGCGCAGGAGCCATCCAGATAGGTGGCCAGTCGCAGCATCGAGTTGCATCCAGATCGAAGATAACGCCTATTTTTTCACCCATACAACTACCACTAGAAGAGGTAAATGACCGGTTGCCTACCTTACCTATGGACATGGCGGATTTATATAGAATGACTTTTTTCTTGTATAACGTGTTGTCTTAGTAGCTACAAGTACTTCTGATAGCATGGTATTATTTCATCAATTCAACTGAATCTGGAGAACTGATTGCATGCTCATAAGTATGGTGTGTGGTGTTCATTTTCTTTTGGTAGTCCTTTTCCTCTTTGCACAAAGTATGAAATACATTGAATCCCAATATTTCAGAACATGTATTTCATAGGTTCAGGATGTTTGGTCTAACAGGTAGACCATTTAATAAATGGTCGTGCTGAAGTTCTAATGAATGCATTTTGTTTCATTTAGTTCACCTTAGAACACGATTTTTCTGTATTTTGTCTCCTAAGATGGGGCTTTGAGCACCATGTAAGCTATTACATCTCATTTCTATATACTCACTGATGTTGCGAAACATGCTGCAACCCTAATTTGCCTATTGTCATTGTTTTTTTTTCAATCCTTTCTACATCTGTGTTTGGTATTCTTGCTGCTACAACTTGTATCAGACAAACATCGCCAACTGATAACAACCTGTATGCTTGTAATCAGTTTAACTATTCCTTGGTTACTTAGGATCATTCTTAGAGTTTATTACACAAGTACTGTTGTATGTCATGTTAAGTTGGATGGCTTCATTCTAATAACCTGTAGCCAGCTCTGTTATGTGGTATGGCATACTATGGTATAACTTATTGATGTACCCTAAATTAGATGCATATTACTCCGTACTTTATAAATACTTTGGTTAGAGATATAGCTAAATTGCGATGGATCCAAATAGTACAATTTCTAGATTATCTTATATATTTCTACCATTCGTTTGTTAAAATGTCCGTAAGATAGACGGGCGTGGCAACGCGCGCTTTTATGATCTAGTATACTAGTATATATGATACTATGCATTATGGAGATAGTATCTAGTATCATATGCATAATACTAACTTATTATACTACCCATTACAAGCAGCCTGAGCGAACATAAGATCTTTTTTTGTAAACGTGGTCAAATTTTGACTTTAGACAAAATTAATATGCGCTATATTTTGACATAGAAGGACTACTAAAAAAGTCAACAATTATACTACTAAAACATACTAGTTAACTTGTATTTCCAAAGCACCCAGAAAACTATTGCCATCCAACCATATAAGTCCATAAGACACTATAAACCACAAGTCATCCAAATAGCAAAGTACAAAAGGCACGTAGACGCATAAACAGACACTAAAATACAATGACACCCAAATAGAAACTACTAATTAAGGTACAAGCGATTTCTCCATCTAAAATCTTCCGCATTATCGCCTTAGATCCTCCAAGCTCCAGCTAAGAGAGAACCTTAGGAAGGCAGCTTCATCCCCGAGAAGTCCATGTTCGGGTACTGGGACTTGAGTTTCTTGAGCATGTCCTGGTTCTGCATCTCCTGGCTCGTGGGCAAACCCATCTGCTTTTGCCGCTGGTCGAACATCATCTTCTCCACGGTCTGCCTGGTCTCGGGGTCCAGATCGGAGAGCTTGCTGCTCTCAGATTCGGCAAGCTGGGTGTCGATCTCCTGAACATCATTGATCACAGACTTCCACCACTCACTACGATTACGCTTGGTCAGCAGTATGGACAACAACCTCCCGTCCTCGATGCTCCAGAAGCAGTCTTCGACCTTAACTGGCTTGTGCAGCTCACCCTAGTAAGAGACGAATTAATACTGCATCAGCAAGAGATTTTATAGACATAAAGGACAAGGTGAACTGTTGTGTACATAGTTGATAGTTTGATGCTTCTTACATCGATGATCGGAGGCTGGCCCTTGAACCCGACATTGAGATGGTCCTTCTTGATCTCACAGACGACGGACCTCGCCTTTGTTCCTCGAGGAACGGGGACAGAGAGTTTGACCTCTGGCGGAAGCCTAACGTCACGTGGATTGCACCTAGTTAAATATGTCAAAGTTTTTACCGCTCTGCCCTAAGTTTTCTTGATCGATTATTATACAAAACTGGAAAAAACAAATCTATACAGCATGAAGCACTTGATCCAAACGCAATTGTGCCACATGAGGTTATACTGTTTGGTGTTCTTTTTATTGTCACCACCAACTCTATTGGCCTTAGGGTTGAGCTATAACCCAAAAGAAGTCATGGTAAAAGGTAAACTCCCAAATTCCAATTCCTTCCCTCTTGACATGAAATGGCAAAACTATTGCGCGGTATTCATGAAAAATATACCAATACATCACTAACATAAGCAATGACTAAGTTTTGGAACATTTCCACAATCGGAACTGTTGGAAATATGCCCTAGAGGCAATAATAAATTAGTTATTATTATATTTCCTTGTTCATGATAATCGTTTATTATCCATGCTAGAATTGTATTGATAGGAAACTCAGATACATGTGTGGATACATAGACAACACCATGTCCCTAGTAAGCCTCTAGTTGACTAGCTCGTTGATCAATAGATGGTTACGGTTTCCTGACCATGGACATTGTATGTCATTGATAACGGGATCACATCATTTGGAGAATGATGTGATGGACAAGACCCAATCCTAAGCCTAGCACAAGATCATGTAGTTCGTATGCTAAAGCTTTTCTAATGTCAAAGTATCATTTCCTTAGACCATGAGATTGTGCAACTCCCGGATACCGTAGGAGTGCTTTGGGTGTGCCAAACGTCACAACATAACTGGGTGGCTATAAAGGTACATTACAGGTATCTCCGAAAGTGTCTGTTGGGTTGGCACGAATTGAGACTGGAATTTGTCACTCCGTGTAAACGGAGAGGTATCTCTGGGCCCACTCGGTAGGACATCATCATAATGTGCACAATGTGATCAAGGAGTTGATCACGGGATGATGTGTTACGGAACGAGTAAAGAGACTTGCCGGTAACGAGATTGAACAAGGTATCGGATACCGACGATCGAATCTCGGGCAAGTACAATACCGCTAGACAAAGGGAATTGTATACGTGATTGATTAAGTCCTTGACATCGTGGTTCATCCGATGAGATCATCGTGGAACATGTGAGAGCCAACATGAGTATCCAGATCCCGCTATTGGTTATTGGCCAGAGAACGTCTCGGTCATGTCTGCATGGTTCCCGAACCTGTAGGGTCTACACACTTAAGGTTCGGTGACGCTAGGGTTATAGAGATATTAGTATGCGGTAACCTGAAAGTTGTTCGGAGTCCCGGATGAGATCCCGGACGTCACGAGGAGTTCCGGAATGGTCTGGAGGTAAAGAATTATATATAGGAAGTGCTATTTTGGCTATCGGGACAAGTTTCGTGGTCAGCGGTATTGTACCGGGACCACCGGAAGGGTCCCGGGGGTCCACCGGGTGGGGCCACCTGCCCAGGGGGCCACATGGGCTGTAGGGGGTGCGCCTTGGCCTATATGGGCCAAGGGCACCAGCCCCAAGAGGCCCATGCGCCAAGAGAAGAGGGAAAGGAAGAGTCCTAAAGGGGGAAGGCACCTCCGAGGTGCCTTGGGGAGGAGGGACTCCTCCCTTGGCCGCACCCTTCCTTGGAGGGAGGGCCAAAGGCTGCGCCCCCCCTCTCCCTTGGCCCTATATATAGTGGGGGGAAGGGAGGGCAGCAACACATAAGCCCTGGTGCCTCCCTCTCCCTCCCATGACACATCTCCCTCCTCCCGCAGCGCTTGGCGAAGCCCTGTTGGAATCCCGCTACTTCCACCACGCCGTCGTGCTGCTGGATCTCCATCAACCTCTGCTCCCCCCTTGCTGGATCAAGAAGGAGGAGACGTCGCTGCTCTGTACGTGTGTTGAACGCGGAGGTGCCGTCCGTTCGGCGCTAGGATCATCGGTGATTTGGATCACGACGAGTACGACTCCATCAACCCCGTTCTCTTGAACGCTTCCACGCGCGATCTACAAGGGTATGTAGATCCACTCCTCCCTCGTTGCTAGATGACTCCATAGATTGATCTTGGTGACACGTAGGAAAATTTTGAATTATTGCTACGTTCTCCAACAGTGGCATCATGAGCTAGGTCTATGCGTAGTTTCTATGCACGAGTAGAACACAAAGTAGTTGTGGGCGTTGATTTTGTTCAATATGCTTACCGTTACTAGTCCAATCTTGATTCGGTGGCATTGTGGGATGAAGCGGCCCGGACCGACCTTACACGTACTCTTACGTGAGACTGGTTCCACCGACTGACATGCACTAGTTGCATAAGGTGGCTAGCGGGTGTCTATCTCTCCCACTTTAGTCGGATCGGATTCGATGAAAAGGGTCCTTATGAAGGGTAAATAGCAATTGGCATATCACGTTGTGGTTTTTGCGTAGGTAAGAAACGTTCTTGCTAGAAACCCATAGCAGCCACGTAAAACATGCAAACAACAATTAGAGGACGTCTAACTTGTTTTTGCAGGGTATGCTATGTGATGTGATATGGCCAAAAGGATGTGATGAATGATATATGTGATGTATGAGATTGATCATGTTCTTGTAATAGGAATCACGACTTGCATGTCGATGAGTATGACAACCGGCAGGAGCCATAGGAGTTGTCTTTATTTATTTATGACCTGCGTGTCAACATAAACGTCATGTAATTACTTTATTTTATTGCTAACCGGTAGCCATAGAAGTAGAAGTAATAGTTGGCGAGACAACTTCATGAAGACACGATGATGGAGATCATGATGATGGAGATCATGGTGTCATGCCGGTGACGATGATAATCATGGAGCCCCGAAGATGGAGATCAAAAGGAGCAAAGTGATGATGGCCATATCATGTCACTATTTGATTGCATGTGATGTTTATCATGTTTATACATCTTATTTGCTTAGAACGACGGTAGTAAATAAGATAATCACTCATTAAAATTTCAAGAAAGTGTTCCCCCTAACTGTGCACCGTTGCGACAGTTTGTTGTTTTGAAGCACCACGTGATGATTGGGTGTGATAGATTCTAACGTTCACATACAACGGGTGTAAGACAGATTTACACACGCGAAACACTTAGGTTGACTTGACGAGCCTAGCATGTACAGACATGGCCTCGGAACACAAGAGACCGAAATGTCGAGCATGAGTCGTATGGTAGATATGATCAACATGAAGATGTTCACCGATGATGACTAGTCTGTCTCACATGATGATCGGACACGGCCTAGTTGACTCGGATCATGTAATCACTTAGATGACTAGAGGGATGTCTATCTGAGTGGGAGTTCATAAGATGAACTTAATTATCCTGAACATAGTCAAAAGGTCTTCGCAAATTATGTCATAGCTCGCGTTTCAGTTCTACTGTTTAGATATGTTCCTAGAGAAAAATTAGTTGAAAGTTGATAGTAGCAATTATGCGGACTAGGTCCGTAAACTGAGGATTGTCCTCATTGCTTCGTAGAAGGCTTATGTCCTTAATGCACCGCTCAGTGTGCTGAACCTCGAACGTCGTCTGTGGATGTTGCGAACATCTGACATACACATTTTGATAACTACGTGATAGTTCAGTTAAACGGCTTAGAGTTGAGGCACCGAAGACGTTTTGAAACGTCGCGAAACATATGAGATGTTTCGAGGGCTGAAATTGGGATTTCAGGCTCGTGCCCACGTCAAGAGGTATAAGACCTCCGACGATTTTCTTAGCCTGCAAACTAAGGGAGAAAAGCTCAATTGTTGAACTTGTGCTCAGATTGTCTGAGTACAACAATTGCTTGAATCGAGTGGGAGTTTATCTTCCAGATGAGACAGTGATGGTTCTCCATAGTCACTGCCACCAAGCTATTAGAGCTTCGTGATGAACTATAATATATCAGGGACATATATGATGATCCTTGAGATATTCGCGATGTTTGACACCGCAAAAGTAGAAATCAAGAAGGAGCATCAATTGTTGATGGTTGGTGAAACCACTAGTTTAAAGAAGGGCAAGGGCAAGAAGGGATACTTCATGAAACGGCAAATCAGCTGCTGCTCTAGTGAAGAAACCCAAGGTTGAACCCAAACCCAAGACTAAGTGCTTCTGTAATAAGGGGAACAGCCACTGGAGCAGAATTACCCTAGATACTTGGTAGATGAGAAGGCTGGCAAGGTCGATAGAAGTATATTGGATATACATTGTGTTGATGTGTACTTTACTAGTACTCCTAGTAGCACCAGGGTATTAGATACTGGTTCGGTTACTAAGTGTTAGTAACTCGAAATAAAAGCTACGGAATAAATGGAGACTACCTAAAGGTGAGCTGACGATATGTGTTGGAAGTGTTTCCAATGTTGATATGATCAAGCATCGCACACTCCCTCTACCATCGAGATTGGTGTTTGCGTTGAGCATAGACATGATTGGATTATGTCTATCGCAATACGGTTATTCATTTGAAGAGAATAATGTTTACTCTGTTTATTTGAATAATACCTTCAATGGTCTTACACCTAAAATGAATGGTTTATTGAATCTCGATCGTAGTGATAAACATGTTCATGCCAAAAGATAGTAATGATAGTACCCCCTACTTGTGGCACTGCCACGTAAGTCATATCGGTATAAAACGCATGAAGAAGCTCCATGTTGATGGATCTTTGGGCTCACTTGTTTTTGAAAGGTTTGAGACATGCGAACCATGTCTATTGGTGTATATGCATGAAGAAACTCCATGCAAATGGACCGTTTGGACTCACTTGATTTTGAATCACTTGAGACATGCAAATCATACCACATGGGCAAGATGACTGAAAGCCTCGTTTTCAGTGAAATGGAACTACAAAGCAACTTGTTGGAAGTAATACATTTTGATGTGTGCAGTCCAATAAGTGCTGAGGCATGTAGTGGACATCGTTATGTTCTTACTTCACAGATGGTTTGAGTAGATGTTGAGTACATTTACTTGATGAATCACGAGTCTGAATTATTGAAAGGTTCAAGTAATTTCAGGGTGAAGTTGAAAGATCGTCGTGACAAGAGGATAAAATATCTATGATATGATCATAGAGATGAATATCTGAATTACGAGTTTGGCACAGAATTAAGACATTGTGAAAATTGTTTCACAACTAATACAGCCTGGAACACCGTAGTGTGATGTCCGAACATCATAACTGCATCCTATTGGATATGATGCATACCATGATGTCTCTTATCGAATTACCATGATAGTTTATGGGTTAGGCATTAAAGACAACCACATTCACTTTAAATAGGGCACCACATAATTCCGATGAGATGACACCATATGAACTATGGTTTAGAGAAACCTAAGCTGTCATTTCTTAGAAGTTTGGGGCTGCGACGCTTATGTGGAAAAGTTTCAGGCTGATAAGCTCGAACCCAAAGCGGATAAATGCATCTTCATAGGACACCCAAAACAATTGGGTATACCTTCTATCTCAGATCCAAAAGCAATAAGAGATTGTTTCTAGAATCGGGTCCTTTCTCGAGGAAAGGTTTCTCTTGAAAGAATTGAGTGGGAGGATGGTGGAGACTTGATGAGGTTATTGAACCGTCTCTTCAACTAGTGTGTGGCAGGGCACAGGAAGTTGTTCCTGTGGCACCTACACCAATTGAAGTGGAAGCTTATGATAGTGATCATGAAACTTCAGATCAAGTCACTACCAAACCTCGTGGGATGACAAGGATGCGTACTACTTCAGAGTGGTACGTGATCCTGTCTTGGAAGTCATGTTGCTAGACAACAATGAACCTACGAACTATGGAGAAGCGATGGTGGGCCTGGATTCCAATATGGCTCGAGGCCATAAAATCCGAGATAGGATCCATGTATGAAAACAAAGTGTAGACTTTGGAAGAACTACTTGATGGTCGTAAGGCTGTTAGGTACATATGGATTTTAAAAGGAAGACGGACAATGATGGTAGGTATCACCATTAAGAAAGCTCGACTTGTCGTTAAGATGTTTTCGGACAAGTTCAAGGAGTTGACTACGATGAGACTTTCTCACTCGTAGCGATGCTAAGAGTCTGTTGGAATTATATTAGCGATTACTGCATTATTTATGAAATCTTGCAGATAGGATGTCAAACATTGTTTCCTCGACGATTTTCTTGAGGAAAGGTTGTATGTGATACAACCGGAAGGTTTTGTCAATCCTGAAAGATGCTAATAAGTATGCAAAGCTCCAGCAATCCTTCTAAGGACTGGAGTAAGCATCTCGGAGTTGGAATGTATGCTTTGATGAGATGATCAAAGATTTTGGGTGTATACAATGTTTATGAGAAACTTGTATTTCCAAAGAAGTGAGTGGGAGCACTATAGAATTTCTGGTGAGTATATGTTGTTGACATATTGTTGATCAGAAATAACGTAGAATTTCTGGAAAGCATATAGGGTTATTTGGAAAGTGTTTTTCAATGGAAAGCCTGGATTAAGCTACTTGAACATTGAGCATCAAGATCTATAAGGATAGATCAAAACGCTTAATGGTACTTTCAAATGAGCACATACCTTGACATGATCTTGAAGGTGTTCAATATGGATCAATCAAAGAAGGAGTTCTTGCCTGAGTTGTAAGGTATGAAGTTAAGACTTAAAGCTCGACCACGGCAGAAGAAAGAGGAAGGACGAAGGTCGTCCCCTATGCTTTTATCATAGGCTCTCTACAGTATGCTATGCTGTGTACCGCACCTGAAGTGTGCCTTGCCATGAGTCAGTCAAGGGGTACAAGAGTGATCCAAGAATGGATCACAGGACAGCGGTCAAAGTTATCCTTAGTAACTAGTGGACTAAGGAATTTTCTCGATTATGGAGGTGGTAAAAGAGTTCGTCGTAAATGGTTACGCCGATGCAAACTTTAACACTAATCCAGATTATTCTGAGTAGTAAACTGGATTCGTATAGTAGAACAGTTGTTTGGAATAGCTCCAAATAGAACGTGGTAGCTGCATCTAGGAGATGACATAGAGATTTGTAAAGCACACACGGATCTAAAAGGTTCAGATCCGTTGACTATAACATCTCTCACAAGCATAACATGATCAAACCCAGAACTCATCGAGTGTTAATCACATGGTAATGTGAACTAGATTATTGACTCTAGTAGACTCTTTGGGTGTTAGTCACATGGGGATGTGACCTTGAGTGTTAATCACATATCGATGTGAACTGGATTATTGACTCTAGTGCAAGTGGGAGACTGTTGGAAATATGCCCTAGAGACAATAATAAATTAGTTATTATTATATTTCCTTGTTCATGATAATCGTTTATTATCCATGCTAGAATTGTATTGATAGGAAACTCAGATACATGTGTGGATACATAGACAACACCATGTCCCTAGTAAGCCTCTAGTTGACTAGCTCGTTGATCAATAGATGGTTACGGTTTCCTGACCATGGACATTGGATGTCATTGATAACGGGATCACATCATTAGGAGAATGATGTGATGGACAAGACCCAATCCTAAGCCTAGCACAAGATCATGTAGTTCGTATGCTAAAGCTTTTCTAATGTCAAAGTATCATTTCCTTAGACCATGAGATTGTGCAACTCCCAGATACCGTAGGAGTGCTTTGGGTGTGCCAAACGTCACAACGTAACTGGGTGGCTATAAAGGTACATTACAGGTATCTCCGAAAGTGTCTGTTGGGTTGGCACGAATCGAGACTGGGATTTGTCACTCCGTGTAAACGGAGAGGTATCACTGGGCCCACTCGGTAGGACATCATCATAATGTGCACAATGTGATCAAGGAGTTGATCACGGGATGATGTGTTACGGAACGAGTAAAGAGACTTGCCGGTAACGAGATTGAACAAGGTATCGGATACCGACGATCGAATCTCGGGCAAGTACAATACCGCTAGACAAAGGGAATTGTATACGAGATTGATTAAGTCCTTGACATCATGGTTCATCCGATGAGATCATCGTGGAACATGTGGGAGCCAACATGGGTATCCAGATCCCGCTATTGGTTATTGGCCAGAGAACGTCTCGGTCATGTCTGCATGGTTCCTGAACCCGTAGGGTCTACACACTTAAGGTTCGGTGACGCTAGGGTTATAGAGATATTAGTATGCGGTAACCCGAAAGTTGTTCGGAGTCCCGGATGAGATCCCGGACGTCACGAGGAGTTCCGGAATGGTCCGAAGGTAAAGAATTATATATAGGAAGTGCTATTTCGGCTATCGGGACAAGTTTCGGGGTCACCGGTATTGTACCGGGACCACCGGAAGGGTCCCGGGAGTCCACCGGGTGGGGCCACCTGCCCCGGGGGCCACATGGGCTGTAGGGGGTGCGCCTTGGCCTATATGGGCCAAGGGCACCAGCCCCAAGAGGCCCATGCGCCAAGAGAAGAGGGAAAGGAAGAGTCCTAAAGGGGGAAGGCACCTCCGAGGTGCCTTGGGGAGGAGTCGGGACTCCTCCCTTGGCCGCACCCTTCCTTGGAGGGAGGGCCAAAGGCCGCATCCCCCCCTCTCCCTTGGCCCTATATATAGTGGGGGGAAGGGAGGGCAGCAACACATAAGCCCTGACGCCTCCCTCTCCCTCCCATGACACATCTCCCTCCTCCCGCAGCGCTTGGCGAAGCCCTGTTGGAATCCCGCTACTTCCACCACGCCGTCGTGCTGCTGGATCTCCATCAACCTCTCCTCCCCCCTTGCTGGATCAAGAAGGAGGAGACGTCGCTGCTCCGTACGTGTGTTGAACGCGGAGGTGCCGTCCGTTCGGCGCTAGGATCATCGGTGATTTGGATCACGACGAGTACGACTCCATCAACCCCGTTCTCTTGAACGCTTCCGCGCGCGATCTAAAAGGGTATGTAGATCCACTCCTCCCTCGTTGCTAGATGACTCCATAGATTGATCTTGGTGACACGTAGGAAAATTTTGAATTATTGCTACGTTCTGCAACAGGAACTACTTCACAAACGATGCCTGCTGGACGATTCATGCACGATAGTTAATCCACCGGCTGCGTTGCACCTAGTCCTACGCATGGATGGTCCGATTTGCAGTATCGTCCAGCAATCATCCAACAGGTATCGTGTGTATAGCAGCACTCTTCCACAATTTGGGCCCATGCTATAAATAAGCTTAAACAACAAAAATGTGTTGCATGTCTTTTATATTTATGTTTTACTCTGACTTTGGCTCCATCAAAATATAAATTTGCTCTGTATTTCTTTTTAGCTCAAAAAGTTGAGTTCCACATAATCAATAAAAATTAAGTAAAAAAGTGTCTTACATGTCGATCCTTCTCGCGCGAATTGACTTGCATGTGGATCGCGTATACTTAAAAACTATGTTGTCATGTCAGCAATTCATGTAGTTGGGGGCGATAATGATGTTTGCTTCGTTTGGACTTTGGGCCTATAGATGATATAACAATTTCTTTAGATCGGGCAATGAGTACGACATGTCGGCCTTATTGTCACGCGGTCGACATCGTGAGATGGTATGCATGGAAACGATCATGGAGGCATGTAGGCATCATCTCATGCCGTATGTGCACCGGGCCAATGGGGGTCATGGTAATTATCAAGTGTAACAAAAAATTAATCATAAGTAAGCATGCATGTCCCAGTCAATGCAGTAGATAAATCATCAATATCGCATCAATGTGAGCCAGAAATGCGTGTGGTGATACAGATTAAATTTTTATAGTCCGTCAAAAAATAGAGATTATCGCATGCAGCTATCCGAGTCAGGCCAAAAAGAAGGTTCATTATCACATGTCTCTTTTTATTCAAAAGAAAAGCCACTCGGCGAACAGCAGTACACAGGCCAAATAGGTCGATTCTGCAGATAGGGTGATCGACATTGTTTTTCATCGCATTAGCAATAACGTGGAGCGCTCGATCCAAACACAACTGTGACACATGAAGCTATTCTACCTGGTGTTCTTTTTACTGTTACCACCAACTCTATTTGCCTTGGGGATGAGCTACGAACCGAAAAAAGTAATGGTAAACGGTTAACTCCGAAATTCAAATTGCTTCTCCCTATTTATGCAAAAATATATATGATATCACCGAGCACCAATGCATCACTATCATAAACAATGAATAAGTTTTGGAACATTTCAGGCATGTGTGCCCATGCTCTAAATAAACTTAAACAAAACAAAATCTGTTTTGCATGTGGTTTTATTTTTGTTCGGTACTGACTTTGGGTCCCTCACCATATACATTTATTTTACATTTGGTTTTCGCACAAATTTGAGTCCCACATAATAAAAAAATTAAGTAAAATGTGTTACATGGCAAACTTCTTGTGCCAATTGACTTACATGTGGATCGCATGATAATTAAAAACTCTTTTGTCATGTCAACATTTTATGTAGTTGAGGTCAAAAATGATGTTTGCTTCGTTTGACTTTGGGCGTATGAACGATTCAACAGATTCTTTAGGGCGGGCAATAAGTACAATGTGTTGGCTTTATCCTCACTTGGCCCCTCATCTCTGGTCGCACCGTGGCCGCACCGTTTGCGGCATGCGGTCACCGCGGTGGTAGCAAAAACAACACCGGTTAAAAATCTTGGTCGCCATTGTCACCCATGTCACCACTCTTCGCACCACCGCTCGCCAGTTGCAGTAAATTCGGCCGCGGTGGTAGCTTTGCCGCTGCCGGTTGCAACAAATTTGTAGCCTGTCATCGTCAGCCACACTTCATCGTCTTCCTAGTTATAGCAAACCCGGGAGCCGGTGGTAGCTTTCCCCGTTGCCCGTTGCAGCAAAAATTGTGGTGTTGTCATCGCCGGCCACACTCGCCGTTGCCTGGTTGTAGCAAAAATCCAGGCCGGTTCTAGCTTCCCCGACGCTGGTTGTAGCTTCCAGTGGTGCCGGTTGCAGCAAAAACGAAAAGAGATGTGGCTGAGTATGTCGCCGACTCCAAGCGTTTTCTTATTATTAATTAGCTCTTTATTAGTTGTGTTGAGGGGAAAACGAAGGACAGAGAGATGTGATGCGGGGCGAGGAGAAAAAGAAGGCAGGTAGTGCGCCTCAACAAAGATCGATCGAGGGGGGGGGCATGCTTTTTTTAACACAGTAAAGACACAAGCACTCATATATATGCGCATACACTCATCCTTATAAACACACTCGCCCTGTCCCTATGAGCACCTTCGAGAGAGTATACGAGCCGGCATATCATCTTAAGTTTTACGAAGTCATCATAGGGATCTTGCAGTCAACGGAACGTCTTCTCTCACTAACCGCGTATCACCGGAAATCATGAAATAATCCAGAAAAATGTGAGCACCAGGACATGCTTTAATAAGAGGTAAAAAGCCAGTCTTGCGAGGAACAAGCAGCGGCAGGACGTTCTAGGTGCTTAAAGTCTGACTTCGCCCATGTCAAAAAAAAAAAATGCCTGCGTCAAACGTGCATCATCGCGCCGTCGGACCGGCCGGTTTCCACCACAAATTAAGGAAACGGAAACGGAAACGGAAACGGAAACCACTACTACTCCCTGGCGAAGAAGATGAATACTCCGACACGAGTAGGACCGACCCCGATCGAGTGCCTCACCGGCCCAATAAATTCCCCCGGCCGGTTCCCACCCTAGCCGTCCCCTCCAACACGTACTTTCCATACGCAAAGAAGCTCCTGTCTTTCGTTCGCTCGCTCGCTCTTCCGCCGCCGCGTCTTCTCGCTCGTACGCGTTTCGTTTCCCCTCCCAATCCTCCCATCGATGGCGGCCGAGGAACGCGAGAAGAAGATGATCCTGCTCAAGAGCTCGGATGGCGAGGGTTTTCAGGTCGAGGAGGCGGTCGCCATGGAGTCGCAGACCATCCGCCACATGATCGAGGACGACTGCGCCGACAACGGGATCCCGCTTCCCAACGTCGACTCCAAGATCCTCGCCAAGGTCATCGAGTACTGCAAGAAGCACGTCCAGGCCAGCCCCAATCCGGCTGACAACTCTGGCGCCGCCAACGCAAGCTCCTCCACCTCTACTGTCCCCGCTGAGGACCTCAAGATCTTCGACGCTGAGTTCGTCAAGGTCGACCAGGCCACCCTCTTCAACCTCATCCTGGCTGCAAACTACCTCAATATCAAGGGATTGCTCGACCTTACTTGCCAGACTGTTGCAGACATGATCAAGGGTAAGACCCCGGAGGAGATCTGCAAGACTTTTAACATCAAGAATGACTTCACACCCGAGGAGGAGGCCGAGATCCGCAGAGAGAACCAATGGGCTTTTGAGTAGAAAATAGTAGCATCGAGGCAATGCTGCGTTGGAGTAATGCTAGTAGTATTAATCTTGTTTTTTGTTTAGACTTCGTGTGCCTACGTTTCAGCGCTGTTTTTTCTATGTCGTCGTAATCGCTGTAATTATTTTGAAATCCGATGTGTGACAGCCTCATCTTCTTCGGTCGGCAATGACGCTGCTACCGGTCTTTCATTCCCTGCAGCTGCAACTCCCTGGGCAATTTTAGTTGTAGCAACCTTGTCTTTTACCGTTGTAGCATGCCGCCTTGTCTCTCTCCCCCCTATGTATTCGTATCTCGCAGCTGTGCTAGTGCTGCCATCTGGGTATCTCGTTCTGTAGTTCTAGGGTTCTCCCTAGATAGCTTCGACCCCAGTTCGTTTCTGCTATTCGCTGTAACCTGGCCCCTCACGGGCATCGTTATCTATCACTATTGCTATTATATCTGTCCCTCGTCGCCTAATCTGTTATCCAATGACTAAAAGCCTTAACATCGCCTCGTGGAATGTTCGGGGTCTTGGACGCCCGAACAAATGCGTTGGTGTAAAAAAAGCCTTACAATCTGCCTAAGGTTCGATCCTTTGCCTTCAAGAAACTAAGCTGCAAGATATTCCACCTTTCAAGGCTGTCTCTTTCCTGCCGATCGGCCTTAGAAACTTCCATTACCTCCCGTCGGTTGGGGCATCCGGGGGGCTGCTAATCGCTTGGGACGACGCTAATCTAGAGTGCACTAACGTTCATCTAGACCGGTTCTTCATCACGTGTTGGTTCTCCTTCCGGGCAACTGACGTTTCCTTCGCTATTACCAACGTATATGGGCCGTGCGATCTTTCCCTTAAACAAGAATTCTTGGACTCCCTAATCCTTGCGTCGTCTACGATGACTTGCCCCTGGCTGGTCTTCGGGGATTTCAACCTTATTCTTCACCCAAGAGACAAATCTTCCAACCACTTTAACTCTAACCAAGCTAGGCTATTTGCTTTGGCCATTAACTCCATGCAGCTCCAAGAAATCCCGCTACTAGACCGTCTATACACATGGTCTAATCAACAAGACAACCCTACTCTAGTCCGGCTAGATAGGGCTTTCGTTAGCATGGCTTGGTCATCGGTGTTCCCGGACTCCACGCTCTCTTCTTTGACAAGGACTACCTCAGATCACGTCCCGATTTTGTTACATGCATCCTCGGACATACCAAAACCCTCAATCTTCAGGCTTAATAACTGTCTCCTGTCTAACCACTCGTTTCTGCAGCAAATCGCAACCACCTGGTCTAGCGTGGGTCCTCGCCACTCCCATTTGGGCAGCGCGGGCAAGCTTTGCCTCAAATTAAAACGGTCTAGAAATGTTGCAAAAAAGTGGGCAGTTAATGCACAAAACCCAAAGCGTCTGGCTACAAACTGCACTACAACCATCGATTTCCTCGACAAGCTAGAGGAGTTTAGACCCCTATCAACTCTTGAGCTTAGTCTCCGAATGGCGGTTAAGGTAGCGCTTCATCGTTACAATAAAAGCCTGGCGGACTACTGGCGGCAACGGGCCAAGTTGCGAGAGTGCACTGTTGGAGATGAGAATTCGGCCTACATGCATGCCTGTGCCTCCGTTCGTTTTCGCAAAAATCAAATCAAGACTCTTCATGTTGATGGCCAAGACATCTCCTCCCACCTAGGCAAAGAACACGTTCTTCATAGCTACTTCACCGACTTGCTTGGCACTTCCGCCCAATCCTCCTTCAACTTCGATCTTCCGAATCTCTTCCGCGACTCCCAGCTAACTCACTCTCAGGCGCTTTCCCTGTCTCGGCCTTTCTCTATGGATGAGCTTCGTGCGGCGGTTCTGGACATGAACTCGAATGCAAGCCCGGGTCCGGACGGTTTTGGCCCGGCTTTCTTCAAGGCCAATTGGGACCTCGTGAAATCTGATCTTCTGGCCCTTATGGAAGAGTTTCATAAGGGTACAGCCCAACTAAATCGTATTAACAAAGCCTTCATCGTGCTTCTTCCCAAAACAGTAGGTGCTACCTCTCCGGACAACTTCCGTCCGGTCTCCCTTCAAAATTGCACCATCAAACTTAGCTCCAAATGCCTTACCTCTAGAGTCCAACCATTTATCTTCTCTATCATCCACCAGGATCAATCTGGATTTATCAAAGGTAGAAGCATTGCGGATAACTTTACGTATGCCGCTGATATTGTTCAAACGTGCTTTAAGCGCAAGAAAGCAGCTATTGTGCTTAAACTTGATTTCAAAAAAGCGTTTGACTCGATATCCTGGACCGCTCTAGGAGCTATCATGCTTGCCAAGGGCTTCCCCAAGATTTGGTGCAATTGGGTTGACAGCCTGAACCGTTCCAGTCAGTCGGCTGTTGTTCTGAATGGCAAGCCTGGCCCTTGGATCAACTGCAAACAGGGGCTACGACAGGGCGACTCACTTTCTCCCTATCTTTTTATTATTGTTGCTGATGTCCTTCAGCGTCTGATCTACCAGGCCTCCAATGATGGTAGGTTAGCTCACCCAATTAATCAGGAGCTTCCTTGCCCAGTTCTTCAGTACGCTGACGATACGTTGATCATCTTGCCGGCGGAGGCTGCTCAACTTCAGACCTTAAAAGCTATCCTGCTTCAATTCTCTCAAGCCACGGGGTTGCATATCAACTTCCATAAGAGCACGTTTGCCCCCATCCACGTGCCTCCTGAGTTAGCCAACGAATTAGCCGTCATTTTTGGTTGCCCGGTTGCTTCTTTCCCCCAGTCCTACCTCGGCCTTCCCCTATCTACCCACAAACTTCGCATCGCTGATTTCTTTTTCATTATCGACAAGATTGACCGCCGCCTTGCTGGATGGCGTGGGATCCTTCTTTCTATTGCTGGGCGAGCTATCCTGGTTAGAGCTGTTCTTAGAGCCCTACCTATTTATGCCATGACTTCTCTGCTGCTGCCAATGGGTGTTGTCGCTGAATTAGATAAACGTTGCAGAGCCTTTTTTTTGGGCGGGTCAAGACAAAGTTTCGGGAGGCCAATGCAAAGTTGCTTGGGATTTTGTGTGTGCACCTTTCACTCGTGGGGGACTAGGTTTCTCTTCTCTCCAACACCTCAACTCCTGCCTCCTTCTCTCTCATTTAACCAAGATTCATTCACGATCTACGGCTCATGGGGTTTCTCCGTTGGCTGCTAGATATGGGTGGTCCGAAGACCAGGACCTAGGTACTACTCATGCTCATGATTCCCATGTGTGGCGTGATATCGCCAAGGGGATCCCCCTCTTTCGGAGACTAACACAAGTGGACGTCGGCAACGGCACTTCCACTGCCTTCTGGCTTGATCTCTGGGTTCCGTGCTCTACAGATATTCTTGCTTCACGGTGCCCTGCTCTGTTCTCCCATGTTCTCCGACCCTCGGCTTCTGTTGCCAGGGTTCTAAGCTCACCGGATCTGTGCCTCGATCTCGCTCCACGCCTAACTAATGCTGCTGAACTTGAACTGGGCTACCTACGCAACTTGCTGGCTTCTGTTTCCTTGAATTTGCAGGAACCAGACCGCCGAACAGGTCGATTTGATGGCAAGCCGCTGACTTGCAATGCGGCATACAAGGCTATGTGGGAGGGAGAGCCTGTTGATCCCTTGGCAATGGCCATCTGGAAGAATTTCGCTCCAAACAAATGTAGAATTTTCCTCTGGCTGGCAAACAAGAATCGTCTCTTCACCAACGAACGGCGTTTTCGTCGAGGCATCGCTACTTCTCCGGCTTGCCCTCTCTGTCCGGGGACAGAGTCCGTAAACCACCTGCTTCTGCACTGCCCGGAGCTCACTACTCTGTGGGGAGAACTCTCCTCTCTCACTCCAGATATACCCGCAGATCTTTCGGATCTTTGGGCCAACGACATGCAGAATAAAGTCCGCTCTACAACAATTATCGCCATCCTTTGGAACATTTGGAAAAGAAGGAATGCAAAAGTCTTCAGGGACGACACTCGACCGGTTCACCTCATCGCTCGTTCTGCCGCGGAAGATGTTCTGCTTTGGTCTAGCAGATGTAATAATGAGCAAGCGCAAGGTTTGCTGCGCGACTGTGGTACCATGTTGTTTCACCTATCTATGAGATTGTAAACTAAAGCCGGATACTACTGCTCCTCCTCCCCCTCTGTTCCTCTGCTGTAAATATTATCTGGTTATCAATGAAAAGGTTCAGGCCGGCGTAAGCCCGCCGTAGCACCGTCAAAACAAAATTTTGAAATCGAAACATCGTTATATTCTTAGCCTATCGTGGTCAGTGCTCATTACCTATGAACCTGAATTATTATTTGTCAAGTGGATGTTGTATGCTTGAAAATATCATCCTTAGCTGCCGTGTGATTTGAGATAGGAAAAATGATACATGATGACATACATTTGGAAACAAAATAGGCAAAATTGAAACGATATTTTCGGCTATCTTGAAATAGCCATATTGTTTCTGATTTTATATCTACAGATTTGCTAAAAATCTGTTGACTAATTTTCATTTGTCACGAACCTCAATGCGCAGCAGCAAATATCATCAGAAATATTGCGCTGTATGATCGAACCAGCAACAATTATTTAGTCTGTTAAAGAAAAGAACATTAATTCACAGACCGATTACGAACGAAACAACCTCAAATAATAGAGCTGTGCCCATCATGACGTTTCTTCGGTGCGTCTGCTAAAATCTGAAATAACTCATAATTTGATATGCACTCGCACTCGCATCTTGGGTCACTGGAACCTGATGATAATTACTCACTCCTTCATCGTGAGAAAGGATCTTGGCTATGAAAAAAAATGGATCACTAGCTTGCGCAGCAAATTGAATGAAACTTTCGTCCGAAGTAATGTGTGTATCATTAATTCATTATTGGTGCAGCCTTGCCATCCAGGTTCTTGTTGACTGAACACTTTCTATGTAACCCAAACTGTGGACTTTTATTCTGTTAGCTGCTTAGCCTCTCAGCGCCTGAACTTTTTCCCTTCTCAAACAGTACATCCCAAAGTCTGAACCTTTGGGATCGATATCACACTGATTGGCTGCTGTGTGAGCAGCTCATGAGCCAAAGATCCACTTCTTTGTAAACTTGATCAAATTCCCACTTAAGACAAAATTAATATGCGCTATATTTTGACATAGAAGGACTACTCAAACGTCGGCACATACTAATTAACTTCCGAAGCATCGGTAAAACTGTTGCCACATAACCATAAGACACTACAAACCAAGTCATCCAAATAGCAAAGTGCAAAAGATACGTACATGCGTAAACAGACACTAAAGTCCCAAGACACCCAAATAGAAAGTACTAATTAAGGTAGAAGCGATTTCTCCATCTAAAATCTTCGGCATTATCGCCTTAAATCCTCTAGGCTCCAGCTAAGAGACAATCTAAGAAGGCATCTTCATCCCGGAGAAGTCCATGTCCGGGTACTGGGACTTGAGTTTCTTGAGCATGTCCTGGTTCTGCATCTCGTCGCTGGTGGGCAGGCCCATCTGCTTCTGGCGCTGGTCGAACATCATCTTCTCCACGGTCTGCCTCGTCTCCGGGTCCAGATCCGAGAGCTTGCTGCTCTCCGGCTCGGCGCGCTGGGTGTCGATCTCTGGATCGCCTTTGATCAGGGATTTCCACCAGTCGCTCTGATTACGCTTCGTCAGCAGTATGGACAGCAAGCTCCCGTCCTCGATGCTCCAGAAGCAGTCCTCGACCTTAACGGGTTTGTGCAACTCACCCTGGTAATATAAGAAACGAATTAATACTGCATCAGCAAGAGATTTTACAGAAATAAATTAAGGACAAGATGAACTGTTGTGCACATAGTTGATAGTGATAGTTTGATGCTACTTACATCGATGATCGGAGGCTGGCCCTTGAGCCCGACCTTGAGGTGGTCTTTCTTGATCTCGCAGACTACGAACCTCGCCTTTGTTCCTTCAGGGACGGGGACGGAGATGTTCACCTCCGGCAGCTGCTGCGCCCAGGAGTACTTCTCCAGATCAAGACCGTTGCCGGCGTTTGGTTGTCTCCCTTTGCTCTCCTCCTTCTCCTTCTTCTCCACCTGCGTGCTGTTGTCCTTCACGGCCGCCGCCGCTTGCTGCTGCTGCGGCGACGCCTCGTCCTCCTGCATGATGTCCTCGGAGATGATCGCCATGGCCGCCGCTCTGTCTCTACTCTACTCTAGGGTTTCGATCGACTTGGGGAAGCGCTCGCGTCGAGATCTCTGGTGGAGGTGGGTTTCGATCGCAGATGAGTTGATGGGGCTTTGGGCTTTGGGGTTCCGTTTGTGTTTACTTATATATTGAAAAAGACCTCTGCGCGCGAGGCCGTCCCGGTTAAGATTTCTGGAGGTGCCCGGGCTGGATTCGTATTCCGACTATGCCGGTGTCTACTCCAATTCCGCGGCGTCTCGTAGAACGTCTCCGTCTCTGATGGTCATGGATCCGAGCTTGCTCCTCTTGCCCATTTCACCTCGTCTCAGCCACCTCAAACGCCGTCCACAAGCGTCCAACGCTCCATGCCACATGTGAGACGTATGGTTAGAGAAATTTGAGGGGAATCGCAAACCCCTTAGGATGACGTCTCATGTGTATTTTTTTAAGACAGTACAGACGCAAGCGCTCATATACACGCACATACATTTACCCATATGAACGCACGCACGCATACCTTATCCCTATGAGCACTTCGAAAGACTGAGCCGGCATATCATCTTAAAATTTACGAACTCATCGTAGGCACCTCATCGTCGACGGTGTTGAGATATGTATTTAGCACATGTATTCTTATACTCCAAGTCTCCTCCTTGTGTATAGTTGAGGATATGACTTGCCCTATGTACTATATATACTTGTGCATATGCACCTATCAATACATTGAGAGTTGCATCATATTCCTCTACATGGTATCAGCCTAACCCTCGGTCCCAGCCCTAGCCGCGCCGCCGTCGCCCTTCCAGGCCGCCGCCGCTCCCGCTGCACCGCGCCGCCGCCTCCCCGGCCGCCGCGCCTCCTCCCTCCCTCCACCACAACCCCCTCCCCGCTGCGCCTCCATCTTCCCCGCCACGCCCCACCCTCCCCGCTGCGCCTCCATCTTCCCCGCCACGCCCCACCCTCC
>NC_041384.1:734129497-734138787 GCF_002162155.2 Triticum dicoccoides | reverse complement strand
CGCCGCTCCCCCCAAGCCGCCTCCCTCCCGAAACCCTAAACCCTCACCCGATCCCATCCCGCGCCGCCATCCCCTCCTGCTGCCATGTCGGCCCTCGGCACCTCCTCCTCCTCCAGCGCACACCCTAGCAACCCGTTCGACTCTTCCTATAGGTCCGAGCCCGATGAGCCCCAAGCCGCTGACATCCGCAACATCCACCTCTCCGATCACGTCCCCATCATCCTCTCCCACACCTCCGCCAACTACTATGCCTGGAAAACCTACTTCAATCTCCTCTTCCGTGAGTACAACCTTCGTGATCATGTGGACGGTCTCGCCAATTTCTTCGCCGACGCCCACGACGCCAACTGGCTCGCCATCAACGCCACCCTCATCCGGTGGTTCTTCCTCACCGTCTCTCCGAACATCTTCCACACCGTCGTTCGCGATGGGGACGATGCTTACACGGTGTGGACCAAGATCAATGGCCTCTTCACCGACAACAAGCTTCAACGGATTGTTTTCTTGCAGCAGGAATTTTTTGGGTGTCATCAGAACGACTCCACCATCGACGCCTTCTGTCTCCGGCTCAAGACCCTCTCTGACGAGCTCAACGACGTCAGGTTCAAGGTGGGCGACGAGCTTCTCCTCTCGACGCTCACCGCCGGCCTCAATGAGGACTTCGGCAACGCCGCCTCCAACCTCACCCTCATGGCCAACCCTACTTACGAGCGGGCGGTGGCCTATCTTCGTCTTGAGGAGCGGTGGATGAAGCACCTTCGCACCCACGCCGTCCACACCGCGCTCGCCGCCGGTCTCTCCACCGGCGCCTCTACACCACCCTCGGCGCCCCGTCCTCCGGCCACCCCGCACCCTGCGCCAGCGCCACAACCGCCCCAACCACCGCGCAACGGCGGAAACGGCGGTAACCGCCACCGCGGTCGCGGCGGTCCACGCCAAGGCGGCGGGAAAGGTGGCGGCGGCGGTGGTCAAGCTCCCCAGCAGCAGCCCCCGCCACCCTGGGCCGGAGGCTACAACCCTTGGACGGGGGTCGTGCACGCATACAGTATGCCAGTGCCGCGGCCCCCCGCCCCGGGCATCCTCGGCCCCTGCCCGAGCACGCATCAGGCGCTCTTGGCCGCACCTCTCGGCGCCCACGGCGGGGCTCCCGCCCCTCCTGTCACGCCCTCCTACGGCGCGTACGGCGCCCCCTACTACGACCCCGCCCTTCTAGCGGCGCTGCAGCAGCCGCCACCCTGGGCCGGAGGCTACAACCCTTGGACGGGGGTCGTGCACGCATACAGTATGCCAGTGCCGCGGCCCCCCGCCCTGGGCATCATCGGCCCCCGCCCGAGCACGCATCAGGCGCTCCTGGCCGTGCCTCTCGGCGCCCACGGTGGGGCTCCCACCCCTCCTGTCGCGCCCTCCTATGGCGCGTACGGCGCCCCCTACTACGACCCCGCCCTTCTAGCGGCGCTGCAGCAGCCGCCACCCTACTCCGGTGGTGGCGGCGATTGGATTATGGACTCTGGTGCCACCGCTCATATGTCCGCTCATCCGGGTAACCTCTCCTCCATCCATCCCACTTCCACTCCCTCCCGTGTCATCATCGGCAACGGTGTTGGTCTTCCCATCTCTCATGTCGGTTCTGCACCTTTTCCCTCTAACTCTAGACCTCTCTCTCTTAATAATGTCATTGTTTCTCCTCATCTCATTCAGAACTTAGTTTCCGTTCGTAATCTTTCTCGTGATAATTCTGTAACTGTGGAATTTGACGAAGTTGGCTTTTCTGTTAAGGACGCTCGCACCAGGATGATTCTTCACCGCTGTGACAGTCCCGGCGACCTCTACCCAGTTCAGTTGTCGTCATCTCCGGGTGGTCCTCGAACTTTCTCTGTCGGCGTCGATCTTTGGCATGCTCGTCTCGGGCATCCTAGCACTTCTTCACTTCGTCCAATAATGAGAGGCTTTTCCTTTTCATGTAATAAAACGGCCGCTCACTCCTGTGAAGCCTGCCAGTTAGGCAAACATGTTCGCCTTCCTTTTAGTTCCTCCTCCACAGTTGCTTCCTTTCCGTTTGAGTTAATTCACAGCGATGTATGGACATCTCCAGTACCTAGTAATTCCGGCTATCTTTATTATCTTGTCATACTGGATGATTATTCTCACTTTGTGTGGACATTTCCTCTTCGTAGGAAATCCGATGCTTCCGCCACTCTCATTGCATTCTATGCTTATGTATCCACACAGTTCGGGCGACCCATACTCGCACTTCAAACCGACAACGGGAAAGAATTCGACAATCTCACCATCCGCCATCTTCTTTGTTGGAAATATGCCCTAGAGGCAATAATAAAATGGTTATTATTATATTTCTTTGTTCATGATAATTGTCTATTGTTCATGCTATAATTGTGTTATCCGGAAATCGTAATACATGTGTGAATACATAGACCACAACACGTCCCTAGTGAGCCTCTAGTTGACTAGCTCGTTGATCAAAAGATAGTCATGGTTTCCTGACTATGGACATTGGATGTCATTGATAACGGGATCACATCATTAGGAGAATGATGTGATGGACAAGACCCAATCCTAAGCTTAGCTCAAAGATCGTGTAGTTCGTTTGCTGTAGCTTTTCTGAATGTCAAGTATCATTTCCTTAGACCATGAGATTGTGCAACTCCCGGATACCGTAGGAGTGCCTTGGGTGTGCCAAACGTCACAACGTAACTGGGTGACTATAAAGGTACATTACAGGTATCTCCGGAAGTGTCTGTTGGGTTGGAACGAATCGAGCGAGACTGGGATTTGTCACTCCGTATGACGGAGAGGTATCTCTGGGCCCACTCGGTAATGCATCATCATAATGAGCTCAATGTGATCAAGTGGTTGATCACGGGATCATGCATTATGGTACGAGTAACGTAACTTGTCGGTAACGAGACTGAACAAGGTATTGGGATACCGACGATCGAGTCTAGGGCAAGTAACGTACCGATTGACAAAGGGAATTGTATACGGATTGATTGAATCCTCGACATCGTGGTTCATACGATGAGATCACCATGGAGCATGTGGGAGCCAACATGGGTATCCAGATCCCACTGTTGGTTATTGACCGGAGAGGCTTCTCGGTCATGTCTGCATGTCTCCCGAACCCGTAGGGTCTACACACTTAAGGTTCAGTGACGCTAGGGTTGTAGAGATATTAGCACACGGTAACCCGAAAGTTGTTCGGAGTCCCGGATGAGATCCCGGACATCACGAGGAGTTCCGGAATGGTCCGGAGGTAAAGATTCATATATATGAAGTCCAGTTTCGGCCATCGGGAAGGTTTCGGGGGTCACCGGTATTGTACTGGGACCACCGGAAGGGTCCCGGGGGTCCACCGGGTGGGGCCACCTATCCTGGAGGGCCCCATGGGCTGAAGTGGGAGGGAAACCAGCCCCTAGTGGGCTGGTGCGCCCCCCCTTGGGCCTCCCCCTGCGCCTAGGGTTAGAAACCCTAGGGGTGGGGGCGCCACCCTTGCCTTGGGGGGCAAGGCACCCCCTTGGCCGCCGCCCGCCCTAGGAGATTGGATCTCCTAGGGACGGCGCGCCCCCTTAGGCACCCTATATATAGTGGGGGGAAGGGAGGGCTGCGCACCCCAAGCCCCTGGCCTCTCCCTCTCCCTCCCGTGACACTCCTCCGTCTCCCGGCGCTTGGCGAAGCCCTACCGAGATCACCGTTGCTTCCACCACCACGCCATCGTGATGTTGGATCTTCATCAACCTCTCCTTCCCCCTTGCTGGATCAAGAAGGAGGAGACGTCTCCCAACCGTACGTGTGTTGAACGCGGAGGTGCCGTCCGTTCGGCACTTGGTCATCGGTGATTTGAATCACGTCGAGTACGACTCCATCAACCTGGTTCTCTTGAACGCTTCCGCTCGTGATCTACAAGGATATGTAGATGCACTCCTCTTTCCCTCGTTGCTAGATGACTCCATAGATTGATCTTGGTGATGCGTAGAAAATTTTAAAATTCTGCTACGTTCCCCAACATTCTTTCCTCCCACGGCACCGTGTTTCGTCTCACGTGTCCATACACCTCTCAGCAGAATGGCCATGCCGAGCGCATCCTACGCACCCTCAATGAGTGTGTGCGTACCCTTCTTTTCCATGCCTACATGCCCTCTCGGTTTTGGCCAGATGCCCTCGCCACTGCCACCCTCCTTCTTAACCTCCGGCCATGCCGTCCGCGCTGGAACTATGCGCCTCACCATCTCTTATATGGCACTCCCCCCTCTTACGATGGTCTCCGTATCTTCGGTTGCCGTTGCTACCCCAACACCACCGCCACCACTCCTCATAAACTCGCTCCTCGTTCCGTTCCATGTGTCTTCCTTGGTTACCCGGCCAACACTAAGGGTTATCGCTGCTATGACCCCGTGTCTCACCGTGTCATCACCTCACGACACGTGTACTTTGATGAGCTTGTGTTTCCCTTTGCACAGGAACATGTGGTGCCGTCTTCCCCTCTCACGGCGGGCTCTCCTCCGCGCCGCCGCCCGCTGTCGGCCTTGGGTGCTCTGGCACCCCCGCCCGCGGCGCCCTCCTCCGGATCGGGGCCATCCGCGGCTCCCTCTTCTGGCTCGACGCCCTCGTCGCCTGGCGCTGCGTCGATGTCGCCCCGGCCCCCTGCCATGCATGCTGCACTGCATGATGGGCCGCCGGCTGGGCCCGCCTCTTCTGGTGTGGCCTCCCCTGGCGGGGTCTCTCCTGGCGTGGCTTCGACCCCGCTGTTGGGGAACGTAGCATAAATTCCAAAATTTTCCTACGTGTCACCAAGATCTATCTATGGAGTCATCTAGCAACGAGGGAGGAGTGGATCTACATACCCTTGTAGATCGCGCGCGGAAGCATTCAAGAGAATGGGGTTGATGGAGTCGTACTCGTCGTGATCCAAATCACCGATGATCCTAGCGCCGAACGGACGGCACCTCCGCGTTCAACACACGTACGGAGCAGCGACGTCCCCTCCTTCTTGATCCAGCAAGGGGGAAGGAGAGGTTGATGGAGATCCAACAGCACGACGGCGTGGTGGTGGAAGTAGCGGGATTCCAACAGGGCTTCGCCAAGCGCTGCGGGAGGAGGGAGATGTGTCATGGGAGGGAGAGGGAGGCGCCAGGGCTCAGGTATGGTTGCCCTCCCTTCCCCCCACTATATATAGGGCCAAGGGAGAGGGGGGAGGCGCAGCCTTGGCCCTTCCTCCAAGGAAGGGTGCGGCCAGGGAGGAGTCCCTCCTCCCCAAGGCACCTCGGAGGTGCCTTCCCTTTTAGGACTCTTCCTCTCCCTTGATTCTTGGCGCATGGGCCTCTTGGGGCTGGTGCCCTTGGCCCATATAGGCCAAGGCGCACCCCCTACAGCCCATGTGCCCCCCCGGGGCAGGTGGCCCCACCCGGTGGACCCCCGGGACCCTTTAGGTGGTCCCGGTACAATACCGGTGACCCCGAAACTTGTCCCGATGGCCGAAATAGCACTTCCTATATATAATTCTTTACCTCCGGACCATTCTGGAACTCCTCGTGACGTCCGGGATCTCATCCGGGACTCCGAACAACTTTCGGGTTACCGCATATTAATATCTCTATAACCCTAGCATCACCGAACCTTAAGTCTGTAGACCCTACGGGTTCGGGAGACATGCAGACATGACCGAGATGACTCTCCGATCAATAACCAACAGCGGGATCTGGATACCCATGTTGGCTCCCACATGTTCCACGATGATCTCATCGGAGGAACCACGATGTCAAGGACTTAATCAATCCCGTATACAATTCCCTTTGTCTAGCGGTATGATACTTGCCCGAGATTCGATCGTCGGTATCCCGATACGTTGTTCAATCTCGTTACCGGCAAGTCTCTTTACTTGTTCCGTAACACATCATCCCGTGATCAACTCCTTGATCACATTGTGCACATTATGATGATGTCCTACCAAGTGGGCCCAGAGATACCTCTCCGTTTACACGGAGTGACAAATCCTAGTCTCGATTCGTGCCAACCGAACAGACACTTTCGGAGATACCTGTAATGTACCTTTATAGCCACCCAGTTACGTTGTGACGTTTGGCACACTCAAAGCACTCCTACGGTATTCGGGAGTTGCACAATCTCATGGTCTAAGGAAATGATACTTGACATTAGAAAAGCTTTAGCATACGAACTACATGATCTTGTGCTAGGCTTAGGATTGGGTCTTTGTCCATCACATCATTCTCCTAATGATGTGATCCCGTTATCAATGACATCCAATGTCCATGGTCAGGAAACCGTAATCATCTATTGATCAACGAGCTAGTCAACTAGAGGCTTACTAGGGACATGGTGTTGTCTATGTATCCACACATGTATCTGAGTTTCCTATCAATACAATTCTAGCATGGATAATAAACGATTATCATGAATAAGGAAATATAATAATAACCAATTTATTATTGCCTCTAGGGCATAGTTCCAACAGTCTCCCATTTGCACTAGAGTCAATAATCTAGTTCACATCGATATGTGATTAACACTCAAGGTCACATCCCCATGTGACTAACACCCAAAGAGTTTACTAGAGTCAATAATCTAGTTCACATTACCATGTGATTAACACTCGATGAGTTCTGGGTTTGATCATGTTATGCTTGTGAGAGATGTTATAGTCAACGGGTCTGAATCTTTCAGATCTGTGTGTGCTTTACAAATCTCCATGTCATCTCCTAGATGCAGCTACCACGTTCTATTTGGAGCTATTCCAAATAACTGTTCTACTATACGAATCCGGTTTACTACTCAGAATAATCTGGATTACTGTCAAAGTTTGCATCGGCGTAACCCTTTACGACGAACTCTTTTACCACCTCCATAATCGAGAAAATTCCTTAGTCCACTAGTTACTAAGGATAACTTTGACCGCTGTCCTGTGATCCATTCTTGGATCACTCTTGTACCCCTTGACTGACTCATGGCAAGGCACACTTCAGGTGCGGCACACAGCATAGCATACTGTAGAGAGCCTATGTCTTAAGCATAGGGGACGACCTTCGTCCTTTCTCTCTATTCTATCGTGGTCGAGCTTTAAGTCTTAACTTCATACCTTACAACTCAGGCAAGAACTCCTTCTTTGACTGATCCATCTTGAACACCTTCAAGATCATGTCAAAGTATGTGCTCATTTGAAAGTACCATTAAGCGTTTTGATCTATCCTTATAGATCTTGATGCTCAATGTTCAAGTAGCTTAATCCAGGCTTTCCATTGAAAAACACTTTCCAAATAACCCTATGTGCTTTCCAGAAATTCTATGTCATTTCTGATCAACAATATGTCAACAACATATATTCATCAGAAATTCTATAGTGCTCCCACTCACTTCTTTGGAAATACAAGTTTCTCATAAACTTTATATAAACCCAAAATCTTTGATCATCTCATCAAAGCGTACATTCCAACTCCGAGATGCTTACTCCAGTCCTTAGAAGGATTGCTGGAGCTTTGCATACTTATTAGCATCTTTTAGGATTGACAAAACCTTCCGGTTGTATCACATACAACCTTTCCTCAAGAAAATCGTCGAGGAAACAATGTTTTGACATCCTATTTGCAAGATTTCATAAATAATGCAGTAATCTCTAATATAATTCCAACAGACTCTTAGCATCGCTACGAGTGAGAAAGTCTCATCATAGTCAACTCCTTGAACTTGTCGGAAAAAATCTTAACGACAAGTCGAGCTTTCTGAATGGTGATACTTACCATCATTGTCCGTCTTCCTTTTAAAATCCATCTGTACTCAATAGCCTTACGACCATCGAGCCGTTCTGCCAAAGTCTACACTTTGTTTTCATATATGGATCCTCTCTCGGATTTTATGGCCTCGAGCCATTTATCGGAATCCGGGCCCACCATCGCTTCTCCATGGTTCGTAGGTTCATTGTTGTCTAGCAACATGACTTCCAAGACAGGATCACGTACCACTCTGAAGTAGTACGCATCCTTGTCATCCCACGAGGTTTGGTAGTGACTTGATCTGAAGTTTCATGATCACTATCATAAGCTTCCACTTCAATTGGTGTAGGTGCCACAGGAACAACTTCCTATGCCCTGCCACACACTAGTTGAAGAGACGGTTCAATAACCTCATCAAGTCTCCACCATCCTCCCACTCAATTCTTTCGAGAGAAACTTTTCCTCAAGAAAGGACCCGATTCTAGAAACAATCCCTTATTGCTTTCGGATCTGAGACAGGAGGTATACCCAACTGTTTTGGGTGTCCTATGAAGATGCATTTATCCGCTTTGGGTTCGAGCTTATCAGCCTGAAACTTTTTTTTCACATAATCGTCGCAGCCCCAAACTTTTAAGAAATGACAACTTAGGTTTCTCTAAACCATAGTTCATACGGTGTCATATCATCAGAATTACGTGGTGCCCTATTTAAAATGAATGCGGTTGTCTCTAATGCCTAACCCATAAACTATTGTGGTAATTCGATAAGAAACATCATGGTATGCATCATATCCAATAGGGTGCAGTTATGATGTTCGGACACACCATCACACTATGGTGTTCCAGGCTGTATCAGTTGTGAAACAATTTCCACAATGTCTTAATTCTGTGCCAAACTCGTAATTCAGATATTCATCTCTATGATCATATCATAGATCTTTTATCCTCTTGTCACGACGATCTTTCAACTTCACCCTGAAATTACTTGAACCTTTCAATAATTCAGACTCGTGATTCATCAAGTAAATATACTCAACATCTACTCAAATCAACTGTGAAGTAAGAACACAACGATATCCACTACACGCCTCAGCACTCATTGGACTGCATACATCAAAATGTATTACTTCCAACAAGTTGCTTTCTAGTTCCATTTTACTGAAAACAAGGCTTTCAGTCATCTTGCCCATGTGGTATGATTTGCATGTCTCAAGTGATTCAAAATCAAGTGAGTCCAAACGATCCATCTGTATAGAGTTTCTTCATGCATATCTACCAACAAACATGGTTCGCATGTCTCAATCCTTTCAAAAATGAGTGAGTCCAAAGATCCATCAACATGGAGCTTCTTCATGCGTTTTATACCGATATGACTTAAGTGGCAGTGCCACAAGTAGGTGGTACTATCATTACTATCTTATATCTTTTGGCATGAACATGTGTATCACTATGATCGAGATTCAATGAACCATTCATTTTAGGTGCAAGACCATTGAAGGTATTATTCAAATAAACAGAGTAACCATTATTCTCCTTAAATGAATAACCGTAT
>NC_041384.1:734102131-734129487 GCF_002162155.2 Triticum dicoccoides | reverse complement strand
TCAACATGGAGCTTCTTCATGCGTTTTATACCGATATGACTTACGTGGCAGTGCCACAAGTAGGTGGTACTATCATTACTATCTTATATCTTTTGGCATGAACATGTGTATCACTATGATCGAGATTCAATGAACCATTCATTTTAGGTGCAAGACCATTGAAGGTATTATTCAAATAAACAGAGTAACCATTATTCTCCTTAAATGAATAACCGTATTGCGATAGACATAATCCAGTCATGTCTATGCTCAACGCAAACACCAAATAACAATTATTTAGGTTTTAATACCAATCTCGATGGTAGAGGGAGCGTACGATATTTGATCAACCTTGGAAATACTTCCAACACATATCGTCATCTCACCTTTAGCTAGTCTCCGTTTATTCCGTAGCTTTTATTTCGAGTTACTAACACTTAGCAACCGAACCGGTATCTAATACCCTGGTGCTACTAGGAGTACTAGTAAAGTACACATCAACACAATGTATATCCAATATACTTCTATCGACCTTGCCAGCCTTCTAATCTACCAATTATGTAGGGTAATTCTGCTCTAGTGGCTGTTCCCCTTATTATAGAAGCACTTAGTCTCAGGTTTGGGTTCAACCTTGGGTTTCTTCACTAGAGCAGCAGCTGAATTGCCGTTTCATGAAGTATCCCTTCGTGCCCTTGCCCTTTTTGAAACTAGTGATTTCACCAACCATCAACAATTGATGCTCCTTCTTGATTTCTACTTTTGTGGTGTCAAACATCGCGAATATCTCAAGGATCATCATATATGTCCCTGATATATTATAGTTCATCACGAAGCTCTAGCAGCTTGGTGGTAATGACTTCGGAGAACTATCACCATTTCATTTGGAAGATCAACTCCCACTTGATTCAAGCGATTGTTGTATTCAGACAATCTGAGCACAAGCTCAACAATTGAGCTTTTCTCCCTTAGTTTGCAGGCTAAGAAAATCGTCGGAGGTCTTATACCTCTTGACGTGGGCACGAGCCTGAAATCCCAATTTCAGCTCTCGAAACATCTCATATGTTCCGCGACGTTTCAAAAACCATCTTTGGTGCCTCAATTCTAAACCATTTAGCATTACGCACTGAACTATCATGTAGTCATCAAAATGTGTATGTCAGATGTTCGCAACATCCATAGACAACGTTCGAGGTTCAGCACACTGAGCGGTGCATTAAGGACATAAGCCTTCTACGAAGCAATGAGGACAATCCTCAGTTTACGGACCTAGTCCGCATAATTGCTACTATCATCTTTCAACTAAATTTTTCTCTAGGAACATATCTAAACAGTAGAACTGAAGCGCGAGCTACGACATAATTTGCGAAGATCTTTTGACTATGTTCAGGATAATTAAGTTCATCTTATGAACTCCCACTCAGATAGACATCCCTCTAGTCATCTAAGTGATTACATGATCCGAGTCAACTAGGCCGTGTCCGATCATCACGTGAGACGGACTAGTCAACATCGGTGAACATCTTCATGTTGATCGTATCTACCATACGACTCATGCTCGACCTTTCGGTCTTCTGTGTTCCGAGGCCATGTCTGTACACATGCTAGGCTCGTCAAGTCAACCTAAGTGTTTCACGTGTGTAAATCTGTCTTACACCCGTTTTATGTGAACGTTAGAATCTAACACCCGATCATCACGTGGTGCTTCGAAACAACGAACTGTCGCAACGGTGCACAGTTAGGGGGAACACTTTCTTGAAATTATTATGAGGGATCATCTTATTTACTACCGTCGTTCTAAGTAAACAAGATGCATAAACATGATAAACATCACATGCAATCAAATAGTGACATGATATGGCCAATATCATATTGCTCCTTTAGATCTCCATCTTCGGGGCTCCATGATCATCAACGTCACCGGCATGACACCATGATCTCCATCATCATGATTTCCATCATCGTGTCTTCTTGAAGTTGTCTCGTCATCTATTACTTCTACTACTACAGCTAACGGTTAGCAATAAAGTAAAGTAATTACATGACGTTTATGTTGACACGCAGGTCATAAATAAATTAAGACAACTCCTATGGCTCCTCCGGTTGTCATACTCATCGACATGCAAGTCGTGATTCCTATTACAAGAACATGATCAATCTCATACATCACATATATCATTCATCACATCCTTTGGCCATATCACATCACATAGCATACCCTGCAAAAACAAGTTAGACGTCCTCTAATTGTTGTTGCGTGTTTTACGTGGCTGCTATGGGTTTCTAGCAAGAATGTTTCTTACCTACGCAAAAACCACAACGTGATATGCCAATTGCTATTTACCCTTCATAAGGACCCTTTTCATCGAATCCGATCCGACTAAAGTGAGAGAGACAGACACCCGCTAGCCACCTTATGCAACTAGTGCATGTCAGTCGGTGGAACCAGTCTCACGTAAGAGTACGTGTAAGGTCGGTCCGGGCCGCTTTATCCCACGATGCCACCGAATCAAGATAAGACTAGTAACGGCAAGCATATTGAACAAAATCAATGCCCACAACTACTTTGTGTTCTACTCGTGCATAGAAAGTACGCATAGACCTAGCTCATGATGCCACTGTTGGGGAACGTAGCATAAATTCCAAAATTTTCCTATGTGTCACCAAGATCTATCTATGGAGTCATCTAGCAACGAGGGAGGAGTGGATCTACATACCCTTGTAGATCGCGCGCGGAAGCGTTCGAGAGAATGGGGTTGATGGAGTCGTACTCGTCGTGATCCAAATCATCGATGATCCTAGCGCCGAACGGAGGGCACCTCCACGTTCAACACACGTACGGAGCAGCGACGTCTCCTCCTTCTTGATCCAGCAAGGGGGAAGGAGAGGTTGATGGAGATCCAACAGCACGATGGCGTGGTGGTGGAAGTAGCGGGATTCCAACAGGGCTTCGCCAAGCGCTGCGGGAGGAGGGAGATGTGTCATGGGAGGGAGAGGGAGGCGCCAGGGCTCAGGTATGGTTGCCCTCCCTTCCCCCCACTATATATAGGGCCAAGGGAGAGGGGGGAGGCGCAGCCTTGGCCCTTCCTCCAAGGAAGGGTGCGGCCAGGGAGGAGTCCCTCCTCCCCAAGGCACCTCGGAGGTGCCTTCCCCTTTTAGGACTCTTCCTCTCCCTTGATTCTTGGCGCATGGGCCTCTTGGGGCTGGTGCCCTTGGCCCATATAGGCCAAGGCGCACCCCCTACAGCCCATGTGGCCCCCGGGGCAGGTGGCCCCACCCGGTGGACCCCCGGGACCCTTTCGGTGGTCCCGGTACAATACCGCCCCGAAACTTGTCCCGATGGCCGAAATAGCACTTCCTATATATAATTCTTTACCTCCGGACCATTCCGGAACTCCTCGTGACGTCCGGGATCTCATCCGGGACTCCGAACAACTTTCGGGTTACCGCATACTAATATCTCTATAACCCTAGCGTCACCAAACCTTAAGTGTGTAGACCCTATGGGTTCGGGAGACATGCAGACATGACCGAGATGACTCTCCGGTCAATAACCAACAGCGGGATCTGGATACCCATGTTGGCTCCCACATGTTACATGATGATCTCATCGGATGAACCACGATGTCAAGGACTTAATCAATCCCGTATACAATTCCCTTTGTCTAGCGGTACGATACGTGCCCGAGATTCGATCGTCGGTATCCCGATACCTTGTTCAATCTCGTTACCGGCAAGTCTCTTTACTCGTTCCGTAACACATCATCCCGTGATCAACTCCTTGATCACATTGTGCACATTATGATGATGTCCTACCGAGTGGGCCCAGAGATACCTCTCCATTTACACGGAGTGACAAATCCCAGTCTCGATTCGTGCCAACCCAACAGACACTTTCGGAGATACCTGTAATGTACCTTTTGTTGGAAATATGTCCTAGAGGCAATAATAAATTGATTATTATTATATTTCCTTGTTCATGATAATCGTTTATTATCCATGCTAGAATTGTATTGATAGGAAACTCAGATACATGTGTGGATACATAGACAACACCATGTCCCTAGTAAGCCTCTAGTTGACTAGCTCGTTAATCAATAGATGGTTACGGTTTCCTGACCATGGACATTGGATGTCGTTGATAATGAGATCACATCATTAGGAGAATGATGTGATGGACAAGACCCAATCCTAAGCCTAGCACAAGATCATGTAGTTCGTATGCTAAAGCTTTTCTAATGTCAAGTATCATTTCCTTAGACCATGAGATTGTGCAACTCCCGGATACCGTAGGAGTGCTTTGGGTGTGCCAAACGTCACAACGTAACTGGGTGGCTATAAAGGTACACTACGGGTATCTCTGAAAGTGTCTGTTGGGTTGGCACGAATCGAGACTGGGATTTGTCACTCCGTGTAAACGGAGAGGTATCTCTGGGCCCACTCGGTAGGACATCATCATAATGTGCACAATGTGACCAAGGGGTTGATCACGGGATGATGTGTTACGGAACGAGTAAAGAGACTTGCCGGTAACGAGATTGAACAAGGTATCGGTATACCGACGATCGAATCTCGGGCAAGTACCATACCGCTAGACAAAGGGAATTGTATACGGGATTGATTGAGTCCTTGACATCGTGGTTCATCCGATGAGATCATCGTGGAACATGTGGGAGCCAACATGGGTATCCAGATCCCTCTGTTGGTTATTGACCGGAGAACATCTCGGTCATGACTACATGTCTCCCGAACCCGTAGGGTCTACACACTTAAGGTTCGATGACGCTAGGGTTATAAAGGAAGTTTGTATGTGGTTACCGAAGTTGTTCGGAGTCCCGGATGAGATCCCGGACGTCACGAGGAGTTCCGGAATGGTCCGGAGGTAAAGATTTATATATAGGAAGTCCTGTTTCGGCCATCGGGACAAGTTTCGGGGTCATCGGTATTGTACCGGGACCACCGGAAGGGTCCCGGGGGCCCACCGGGTGGGGCCACCTGCCCCGGGGGCCACATGGGCTGTAGGGGGTGCGCCTTGGCCTACATGGGCCAAGGGCACCAGCCCCTAGAGGCCCATGCGCCAAGATATAGGAAAAAGGGGAGAGTCCTAAAGGGGGAAGGCACCTCCGAGGTGCCTTGGGGAGGATGGACTCCTCCCCCCCTCTTAGCCGCACCCCTTCCTTGGAGGAAGGGGCAAGGCTGCGCCTCCCCCCTCTCCCCTGCCCCTATATATAGTGGAGGGTTGGGAGGGCATCCATACCTGAGCCCTTGGCGCCTCCCTCCCTCCCGTGACACCTCCTCCTCTCCCGTAGGTGCTTGGCGAAGCCCTGCAGGATTGCCATGCTCCTCCATCACCACCACGCCGTTGTGCTGCTGCTGGATGGAGTCTTCCTCAACCTCTCCCTCTCTCCTTGCTGGATCAAGGCGTGGGAGACATCGTCGAGCTGTACGTGTGTTGAACGCGGAGGTGCCGTCCGTTCGGCACTAGGATCATCGGTGATCTGAATCACGACGAGTACGACTCCATCAACCCCGTTCACTTGAACGCTTCCGCTTAGCGATCTACAAGGGTATGTAGATGCACTCTCCTTCCCCTCGTTGCTAGTCTCTCCATAGATAGATCTTGGTGACATGTAGGAAAATTTTGAATTTCTGCTACGTTCCCCAACAGTGGCATCATGAGCTAGGTCTATTGCGTAGATTCTTTGCACGAGTAGAACACAAAGTAGTTGTGGGCGTCGATATTGTTCAATATGCTTGCCGTTACTAGTCTTATCTTGATTCGGCGGCATCGTGGGATGAAGCGGCCCGGACCAACCTTACACGTACGCTTACGTGAGACCGGTTCCACCGACAAACATGCACTAGTTGCATAAGGTGGCTGGCGGGTGTCTGTCTCTCCCACTTTAGTCGGATCGGATTCGATGAAAAGGGTCCTTATGAAGGGTAAATAGCAATTGGCATATCACATTGTGGTTCATGCGTAGGTAAGAAACGTTCTTGCTAGAAACCCATAGCAGCCACGTAAAACATGCAAACAACAATTAGAGGACGTCTAACTTGTTTTTGCAGGGTATGCTATGTGATGTGATATGGCCAAAGGATGTGATGAATGATATATGTGATGTATGAGATTGATCATGTTCTTGTAATAGGAATCACGACTTGCATGTCGATGAGTATGACAACCGGCAGGAGCCATAGGAGTTGTCTTTATTTATTTGTGACCTGCGTGTCAACTTAAACGTCATGTAATTACTTTACTTTATTGCTAACCGTTAGCCATAGTGGTAGAAGTAATAGTTGGCGAGGCAACTTCATGAAGACACGATGATGGAGATCATGATGATGGAGATCATGGTGTCATGCCGGTGACGATGATGATCATGGAGCCCCGAAGATGGAGATCAAAAGGAGCAAAGTGATGATGGCCATATCATGTCACTATTTGATTGCATGTGATGTTTATCATGTTTATACATCTTATTTGCTTAGAACGACGATAGTAAATAAGATGATCCCTTACAACAATTTCAAGAAGTGTTCTCCCCTAACTGTGCACCGTTGCGACAGTTCGTGTTTCGAAGCACCACGTGATGATCGGGTGTTAGATTCTAACGTTCACATACAACGGGTGTAAGACAGATTTACACACGCGAAACACTTAGGGTTAACTTGACGAGCCTAGCATGTACAGACATGGCCTCGGAACACGGAGACCGAAAGGTCGAACATGAGTCGTATAGAAGATACGATCAACATGAAGATGTTCACTGATGATGACTAGTCCGTCTCACGTGATGATTGGACACGGCCTAGTTTGACTCGGATCATGTAATCACTTAGATGACTAGAGGGATGTCTATCTGAGTGGGAGTTCATAAGATGAACTTAATTATCCTGAACATAGTCAAAAGGTTTTTGCAAATTATGTCGTAGCTCACGCTATAGTTCTACTGTTTAGATATGTTCCTAGAGAAAAATTAGTTGACAGTTGATAGTAGCAATTATGCGGACTAGGTCCGTAAACTGAGGATTGTCCTCATTGCTTCATAGAAGGCTTATGTCCTTAATGCACCGCTCAGTGTGCTGAACCTCGAACGTTGTCTGTGGTTGTTGCGAACATCTGACATACACGTTTTGATAACTACGTGATAGTTCAGTTAAACGGTTTAGAGTTGAGGCACCAAAGACGTTTTTGAAACATCGCGAAACATATGAGATGTTTTGAGGGCTGAAATTGGGATTTCAGGCTCGTGCCCATGTCAAGAGGTATAAGACCTCCGATGACTTTCTTAACCTGCAAACTAAGGAGAAAAACTCAATTGTTGAGCTTGTGCTTAGATTGTCTGAGTACAACAATCATTTGAATCGAGTGGGAGTTGATCTTCCAGATAAGACAGTGATGGTTCTCCAAAGTCATTGCCACCAAGCTGTTAGAGCTTCGTGATGAACTATAACATATCAGGGATAGATATGATGATCCTTGAGGTATTCGCGATGTTTGACACCGCGAAAGTAGAAATCAAGAAGGAGCATCAATTGTTGATGGTTGGTGAAACCACTAGTTTCAAGAAGGGCAAGGGCAAGAAGGGATACTTCATGAAACGGCAAATCAGCTGCTGCTCTAGTGAAGAAACCCAAGGTAAAACCCAAACCCGAGACTAAGTGCTTCTGTGATAAGGGGAATAGTCACTAGAGCAGAATTACCCTAGATACTTGGTAGATAAGAAGGCTGGCAAGGTCGATAGAAGTATATTGGATATACATTATGTTAATGTGTACTTTACTAGTACTCCTAGTAGCACCAGGGTATTAGATACCGGTTCGGTTGCTAAGTGTTAGTAACTCGAAATAAAAGCTACGGAATAAACGGAGACTAGCTAAAGGTGAGCTGACGATATATGTTGGAAGTGTTTCCAAGTTTGATGTAATCAAACATCGCACGCTCCCTCTACCATCAAGATTAGTATTAAACCTGAATGGTTTATTGAATCTCGATCATAGTGATACACATTTTCATGCCAAAAGATAGTAATGATAGTACCACTTACTGGTGGCACTGCCATGTAAGTCATATTGGTTTAAAACGCATGAAGAAGCTCCATGTTGATGGATCTTTGGACTCACTCATTTTTGAAAAGTTTGAGACATGCGAACCATGTCTATTGGTGTATACGCATGAAGAAACTCCATGCAGATGGATCATTTGGACTCACTTGATTTTGGATCACTTGAGATATGCAAATCATACCACATAGGCAAGATGACTGAAAAGCCTCGGTTTCAGTAAAATGGAACAAGATAGCAACTTGTTGGAAGCAACACATTTTGATGTGTGCAGTCCAATGAGTGCTGAGGCATGCAGTGAATATCGTTATGTTCTTACTTCACAGATGATTTGAGTAGATGTTGAGAATATTTACTTGATGAAACACAAGTCTGAATTATTGAATGGTTCGAGTAATTTCAGAGTGAAGTAGAAGATCATTGTGACAAGAGGATAAAATGTCTATGATATGATCATAGAGATGAGTATCTGAGTTACGAGTTTTGGCACACAATTAAGACATTGTGGAAATTGTTTCACAATTAATACCGCCTGGAACACCATAGTGTGATGGTGTGTCCGAACATCATAGTTGCACCCTATTGGATATGGTGCATACCATGATGTCTCTTATCGAACTGCCACGATAGTTTATGGGTTAGGCATTAGAGACAACCACATTCACTTTAAATAGGGCACCACATAATTTCGTTGAGACGACACCGTATGAACTATGGTTTGGAGAAACCTAAGTTGCCGTTTCTTGAAAGTTTGGGGCTGCGACGCTTATGTGAAAAGGTTTCAGGTTGATAAGCTCGAACCCAAAGCGGATGAAATGCATCTTCATAGGACACCCAAAACAGTTGGGTATACCTCCTGTCTCAGATCCGAAAGCAATAAGGGATTGTTTCTAGAATCAGGTCCTTTCTCGAGGAAAAGTTTCTCTCGAAAGAATTGAGTGGGAGGATGGTGGAAACTTGATGTGGTTATTGAACCGTCTCTTCAACTAGTGTGTGGCAGGGCACAGGAAGTTGTTCCTGTGGCACCTACACCAATTGAAGTGGAAGCTTATGATATTGATCATGAAACTTCGGATCAAGTCACTACCAAACCTCGTGGGATGACAAGGATACGTACTACTTCAGAGTGGTACGTAATCCTGTCTTGGAAGTCATGTTGCTAGATAACAATGAACCTACGAGCTATGGAGAAGCGATGGTGGGCTCGGATTCTGATAAATGGCTCAAGGCCATAAAACCCGAGAAAGGATCCATGTATGAAAACAAAGTGTAGACTTTGGAAGAACTACTTGATGGTCGTAAGGCTGTTAGGTACATATGGATTTTGAAAGGAAGACAGACAATGATGGTAAGTGTCACCATTGAGAAAGCTCGACTTGTCGTTAAGATGTTTTTCGACAAGTTCAAGGAGTTGACTACGATGAGACTTTCTCACTCGTAGCGATGCTAAGAGTCTGTTGGAATTATATTAGCAATTACTGCATTATTTATGAAATCTTGCAGATAGGATGTCAAAACATTGTTTCCTCGACGATTCTTGAGGAAAGGTTGTATGTGATACAACCGGAAGGTTTTGTCTATCCTGAAATATGCTAATAAGTATGCAAAGCTCCAGCAATCCTTCTGAGGACTGGAGTGAGCATCTCGGAGTTGGAATGTATGCTTTGATGATGATCAAAGATTTTGGGTGTATACAAAGTTTATAAGAAACTTGTATTTCCAAAGAAGTGAGTGGGAGCACTATAGAATTTCTGATGAGTATATGTTGTTGACATATTAATGATCAGAAATGACGTAGAATTTCTGGAAAGCATATAGGGTTATTTGGAAAGTGTTTTCAATGGAAAACCTGGATTAAGCTACTTGAACATTGAGCATCAAGATCTATAAGGATAGATCAAAACGCTTAATAGTACTTTCAAATGAGCACATGCCTTGACGTGATCTTGAAGGTGTTCAAGATGGACCAGTCAAAGAAGGAGTTCTTGCCTGAGTTGTAAGGTATGAAGTTAAGACTTAAAGCTCGACCATGGCAGAATAGAGAGAAAGGAACGAAGGTCGTCCCCTATGCTTAAGACATAGGCTCTACAGTATGCTATGCTGTGTACCGCACCTGAAGTGTGCTTTACCATGAGTCAGTCAAGGGGTACAAGAGTGATCCAAGAATGGATCGCAGGACAGCGGTCAAAGTTATCCTTAGTAACTAGTGGACTAAGGAATTTTCTCAATTATGGAGGTGGTAAAAGAGTTCGTCGTAAAGGGTTACGTCGATGCAAGCTTAACACCTATCCGGATAGCTCTGAGTAGAGATACCGGATACGTATAATGGAGCAACAATTTAGAATAGCTCCAAGTAGAACAGTTATTTGGAATAGCTCCAAATAGAACGTGGTAGCTGCATCTAGGAGATGACATAGAGATTTATAAAGCACACATGGATCTAAAAGGTTCAGACCCGTTGACTATAACCTCTCTCACAAGCATAACATGATCAAACCCAGAACTCATCGAGTGTTAATCACATGGTAAATGTGAACTAGATTATTGACTCTAGTAAACTCTTTGGGTGTTAGTCACATGGGGATGTGACCTTGAGTGTTAATCACATATCGATGTGAACTAGATTATTGACTCTAGTGCAAGTGGGAGACTGTTGGAAATATGCCCTAGAGGCAATAATAAATTGATTATTATTATATTTCCTTGTTCATGATAATCGTTTATTATCCATGCTAGAATTGTATTGATAGGAAACTCAGATACATGTGTGGATACATAGACAACACCATGTCCCTAGTAAGCCTCTAGTTGACTAGCTCGTTAATCAATAGATGGTTACGGTTCCCTGACCATGGACATTGGATGTCGTTGATAATGGGATCACATCATTAGGAGAATGATGTGATGGACAAGACCCAATCCTAAGCCTAGCACAAGATCATGTAGTTCGTATGCTAAAGCTTTTCTAATGTCAAGTATCATTTCCTTAGACCATGAGATTGTGCAACTCCCGGATACCGTAGGAGTGCTTTGGGTGTGCCAAACGTCACAACGTAACTGGGTGGCTATAAAGGTACACTACGGGTATCTCTGAAAGTGTCTGTTGGGTTGGCACGAATCGAGACTGGGATTTGTCACTCCGTGTAAACGGAGAGGTATCTCTGGGCCCACTTGGTAGGACATCATCATAATGTGCACAATGTGACCAAGGGGTTGATAACGGGATGATGTGTTACGGAACGAGTAAAGAGACTTGCCGGTAACGAGATTGAACAAGGTATCGGTATACCGACGATCGAATCTCGGGCAAGTACCATACCGCTAGACAAAGGGAATTGTATACGGGATTGATTGAGTCCTTGACATCGTGGTTCATCCGATGAGATCATCGTGGAACATGTGGGAGCCAACATGGGTATCCAGATCCCGCTGTTGGTTATTAACCGGAGAACATCTCGGTCATGACTACATGTCTCCCGAACCCGTAGGGTCTACACACTTAAGGTTCGATGACGCTAGGGTTATAAAGGAAGTTTGTATGTGGTTACCGAATGTTGTTCGGAGTCCCGGATGAGATCCCGGACGTCACGAGGAGTTCCTGAATGGTCCGGAGGTAAAGATTTATATATAGGAAGTCCTGTTTCGGCCATCGAGACAAGTTTCGGGGTCATCGGTATTGTACCGGGACCACCGGAAGGGTCCCGGGGGCCCACCGGGTGGGGCCACCTGCCCCGGGGGCCACATGGGCTGTAGGGGGTGCGCCTTGGCCTACATGGGCCAAGGGCACCAGCCCCTAGAGGCCCATGCGCCAAGATATAGGAAAAAGGGGAGAGTCCTAAAGGGGGAAGGCACCTCCGAGGTGCCTTGGGGAGGATGGACTCCTCCCCCCCTCTTAGCCGCACCCCTTACTTGGAGGAAGGGGCAAGGCTGCGCCTCCCCCCTCTCCCCTGCCCCTATATATAGTGGAGGGGAGGGAGGGCATCCATACCTGAGCCCTTGGCGCCTCCCTCCCTCCCGTGACACCTCCTCCTCTCCCGTAGGTGCTTGGCGAAGCCCTGCAGGATTGCCATGCTCCTCCATCACCACCACGCCGTTGTGCTGCTGCTGGATGGAGTCTTCCTCAACCTCTCCCTCTCTCCTTGCTGGATAAAGGCGTGGGAGACATCGTCGAGCTGTACGTGTGTTGAACGCGGAGGTGTCGTCCGTTCGGCACTAGGATCATCGGTGATCTGAATCACGACGAGTACGACTCCATCAACCCCGTTCACTTGAACCTTCCGCTTAGCGGTCTACAAGGGTATGTAGATGCACTCTCCTTCCCCTCGTTGCTAGTCTCTCCATAGATAGATCTTGGTGACACGTAGGAAAATTTTGAATTTCTGCTACGTTCCCCAACACCTTTATAGCCACCCAGGTACGTTGTGACGTTTGGCACACCCAAAGCACTCCTACAGTATCCGGGAGTTGCACAATCTCATGGTCTAAGGAAATGATACTTGACATTAGAAAAGCTTTAGCATACGAACTACATGATCTTGTGCTAGGCTTAGGATTGGGTCTTTGTCCATCACATCATTCTCCTAATGATGTGATCCCGTTATCAATGACATCCAATGTCCATGGTCAGGAAACCGTAACCATCTATTGATCAACGAGCTAGTCAACTAGAGGCTTACTAGGGACATGGTGTTGTCTATGTATCCACACATGTATCTGAGTTTCCTATCAATACAATTCTAGCATGGATAATAAACGATTATCATGAATAAGGAAATATAATAATAACCAATTTATTATTGCCTCTAGGGCATATTTCCAACACCCGCCTCAGTCGCCTGCACCGACCCTGCCTCTGTCGCCCGCCCCGACCCCGCCCCGGTCTCCTGCTGACGCGGTCGCCGCCTCGTTGTCGCCTGGCTCTCCCGATGCCGCGGCCTCGACCTCAGCTCGGTCCGCCTCTCCCGTGGACGCCGTGGATGCCTCGGCCTCGCCGCCACCCACGGCTGCTCTGACGGTCGGGCCCGTCACCCGCTCGCGCACTGGTGTCTTCCGCCCGAGCTCCCGCTATGCGGATGACTACGTCTGTACCGCCTCTACGTCCGCTCCTTCCCCGTTGTCGTCCTCGGTTCGGGCCGCTCTCTGCGACCCCCTTTGGATGGCTGCCATGCAGGAGGAGTTCGACGCCTTGCAGCGGAACCGGACTTGGCAGCTTGTTCCCCGTCCCCGGCACGCTAACGTGATCACCGGGAAGTGGGTCTTCAAACACAAGCTTCGTACCGATGGCACTCTTGATCGTTACAAGGTGCATTGGGTTGTTCGTGGTTTCCGGCAACGCGCCGGTGTGGACTTCACCGACACCTTCGCTCCGATTGTTAAGCCCGAGACGATCCGCACCGTTTTACAGTTGGCAGTCTCTCGTGCCTGGCCGGTTCATCAGATGGACGTCTCCAACGCGTTCCTCCATGGTCATCTTGAGGAGCAGGTTTTCTGTCAGCAGCCCACGGGGTTTGTTGACCCGACGTGTCCTGATCATGTGTGTCTGCTCTCACGCTCCTTATATGGACTCAAGCAGGCTCCTCGTGCCTGGTACCAGCGCATCGCAACGTTTATTCATCAACTCGGCTTCCACTCTACACGCTCCGATGCTTCGTTGTTCGTTTATCACCAGGGCACCGACACGGCGTACTTGCTGCTCTATGTTGACGACATCATCTTGACAGCATACACCCCCGAACTCCTTCGCCGGCTCACTGATCGTCTCCGTGCTGAGTTTGCCATCAAGGACTTGGGTCCGTTGCACTACTTCCTCGGCGTTGAGGTGGTGCGTCGTCCTGATGGTTTCTTCCTTCATCAACGGAAGTACGCTCATGAGCTCCTCGACCGTGCTGGAATGCTTAACTGCAAACCGGCCGCCGCTCCTGTCGACACGAAGGCCAAGCTCTCTGCTACTGATGGTACTCCCGCTCCGGATGCTGGCTTCTACCGGTCCATTGTTGGTGCTCTCCAGTACCTCACTCTCACTCGACTGGAGCTTCAGTACGCGGTTCAGCAGGTCTTCCTGCATATGCATGCTCCTCGAGACGTTCACTGGACCGCTGTTAAGCAGATTCTTCGCTACATCCGTGGTGCTATGGATCTTGGTCTTACTCTGCGCGCCTCCACTGCCACTGATCTGGTTGCCTACTCCGATGCCGATTGGGCTGGCTGCCCGGACACCCGTCATTGTACTTCGGGCTACTGCATCTTTCTTGGACAATCCCTAGTGTCGTGGTCGTCCAAGCGGCAGCCTACCGTCTCGCGGTCTAGCGCCGAGGCTGAGTACCGCGTTGTGGCTAACATCGTTGCTGAGTGCTCCTGGCTTCGTCAGCTTCTTCACGAGCTCTCGTGTCCTGTTGAGCAGGCCACGGTCGTCTACTGTGACAACGTCTCCGCCGTCTACCTCTCCGCCAACCCGGTTCATCACCGTCGCACCAAGCACATTGAGCTTGATATCCATTTTGTTCGGGATCAGGTGGCTCTTGGCCACGTTCGTGTTCTGCACGTTCCCACCTCCCAACAATTTGCCGACATCATGACCAAAGGCTTGCCTACAGACGTCTTTCGAGGAATTCCGGTCCAGTCTCTACGTCAGCAACGGTGTCGCTTCGACTGCGGGGGGTGTTGAGATATGTATTTAGCACATGTATTCTTGTACTCCAAGTCTCCTCCTTGTGTATAGTTGAGGATATGACTTGCCCTATGTACTATATATACTTGTGCATATGCACCTATCAATACATTGAGAGTTGCATCATATTCCTCTACAGACGGGAACGCCTCGTCCCACTGAATGCACATCACCAGAAATAGCACCAGGATTTGATCCCTAGTGGGATGGGGATACCACAGTCCCTTTAACCATCCAACCACAGGTTGGTTCGCGTCTCATGTGTATTTATAATGTGTAAATATGGAGAAATCGCTTTCGGAGGACGAGCTCCATGAAGACCTCCAAAAGCAAAATTCAAAATTCATGACAATTCATATTTTTACATTTCAAAAAATTCTAAAAATATACATATATACATGAAGGCATAATGCACAAGTGTGTAATTTTCAAGACAAAATACGTTGAAATGAGGGCTGTAAAAAAAACAACTCTAGAACTTTTTAACATATGATGATGTTCATCCTCCCAGACCATGAATTTGTATTTTTTTTCTACAGGTTGCATTTTTAGATATTTCATCCTGAAATTTTGCACACATACACCTCACATCCTTGTTTACATGTACAAACTTTTTCATATTATTTTTGAAACCAAAATTTTCAATTTTTAGTTTTTTCAAAAATTCACCCTCCATGAAGGCCGAGACCCAAAACGGCCTTACTCGTAAATATGTACAAATACAAGACCTAACAAAGTATATTTGTGTATACATCATAAGTTACAAGACTAATACACTCCCTCACTATCAATCGTGTCACGCGGGTTGAGATTGTGCCAGCAAACTCTAAACAAGGGTAATGGTAATGACTTTGTAAAGATATCCGCAAGTTGATCTTTACAAGAGATCAACTTGATCTGTGCAACATGACGAAATGATAATCCACTTCGATGTGTTTTCTTCATGCATGAAATATCAGATTAGATGAAAGGTATGTAGCACCAGTGTTAGTGTTGCCTAATCCAAGAAACAAATGTCGTTGCTGAGAGATCTCCAACTCACGAAGCAAAGATTGTACTCAAATAAATTCCGCTGTGACATTGGCTACAACTTTTCAGCTTCAGTGCTACTGTGAGATACCTCCCAATACTTCCCTTGGTCGCCACGGATGGCGTAGGAACAAATCGGGACGTACCGGTGAAGAATCGTGCAAGTTATGGCGGATTTTGCATCCTCCAGAGGCAGGTACTAGCGCTGGTACGGCCATGTGCGGTCATACCAAATGCCCTCTTCTCCTCTGGACACTGCACATGCAGTTTCGTATTTTGGTGGTTGTTTCTTCATATGAACTCTGATAGTGGCATTCTTGGTCTCGTTGGATTCTTCTTGGAAAGCCGATACACCCATGGTAATATCAAACACTCCATATGGCCCGAATCTGATGCCTAGAAATTCTACCATTCGCCCCAACTTGCTCCTTTTTCATGTGGTAATTCTATAAACATGCCAATACACCTACAAAGGCAACAAAACAAAATAAATAAAAATTGTGCAACGAACTTGGTAAAATGGGTAAAGAACGGAAACTATGCATCATTGGCATGAAATTTGCTAGATGGATATGGTATGAGGGAATGTTTTTTTTTGGCGCATGGATAGGCTCTAAGAGTGATGCAAAAGTCCACTCATCAACCTCCCCAAACTTAAATGTTGCTCATCCTTGAGCAAAAAGGTTGACAAACATATTGAAGTTATACATCTAGCTTACCAATGAAGATAGCTGCCCAAAGACGTATCCTTGTTTTCTCTGCAAACTATAAGCAGATTGAACATATTTGTACAAGGCAGCACATTCTCACTTATATAATATATTTTGATAACCATACCACTAGAGCTTCAGAAAAATTTCTATGCTCCTTACCAATGTTTAATCTATCATGAAAACAAATACTTGGACTCTTACTTAATAGCTTATTCGTTTGAGTTTAATTGTAGCTAAAATATTACTTAGGATGTGAGGGGAATGTCAAGAAATGACGTATTAGCGTAACTCCCTAACACCCACAAGTATTGCCTTGTCAAGTCTCAAAAATCGCATTCCATCTTTGTTTGCTAGAACTCTCATTTTACAAGTACAATGAGGTCATCCCAAAAGTGCAGGTAATCTAAAACATGGTTTGCATGCCAAAGTATTTTTGTGATTGCATATTCACCTTTCAAAATATTCACTTATTTGCATGGTGGAAGATGTGTACCCCAAAGAAACAGGGTGGAATGGGGTTAAGGGGATTTGCACTGTTTTAACGTGGCCATGTTGACAAAACAAATTTGGCGCCTGATACGTCTCCGTCGTATCTATAATTTCTGATTGTTCCATGCCAATATTATACAACGTTCATATACTTTTGGCAACTTTTTATACTATTTTTGGGACTAATATATTGATCCAGTGCCCAGTGCCAGTTCCTGTTTGTTGCATGTTTTTTGTTTCGCAGAATATCCATATCAAACGGAGTCCAAACGGGATAAACACTGACGGAGATTTTTTTGGAATATATATGATTTTTGGGAAGAAAAATCCACGCGAGACGATGCCCGAGGGGGCCACGAGGCAAGGGGCGCGCCCCTGACCCTCGTGGCCACCCCGTAAGGCGGTTGATACCCTTCTTTCGCCGCAAGAAAGCTAATATCCGGATAGAGATCGTGTTAAAATTTCAGCCCAATCAGAGTTATGAATTTTCGGGAATATAAGAAACGGTAAAAGGGAAGAATCTGGGAACGCAGAAACAGAGAGAGACAGAGAGACAGATCCAATCTTGGAGGGGCTCTCGCCCCTCCCGTGCCATGCAGGCCATGGACCAGAGGGGAAACCCTTCTCCAATCTAGGGAGGAGGTCAAGGAAAAAGAAGAAGGAAGGGACTCTCTCTCCCCCTCGCTTCCGGTAGCGTCGGAGTGCCATCGGGGGCCATCATCATCACCGCAATCTTCACCAACAACTTCACCACCATCATCATCAGCTCTTTCCCCCTCTATGCAGCGGTGTAACCTCTCTCTTACCCGCTGTAATCTCTACTTAAACATGGTGCTCAATGCTATATATTATTTCCCAATGATGTATGGCTATCCTATGACGTTTGAGTAGATCTGTTTTGTCCTATGGGCTATTTGATGATCAAGATTGGTTTGAGTTGCATGTTTTATTATTGGTGTTGTCCTATGGTGCTCTCTGTGTCGCGCAAGCGTGAGGGATCCCCGCTGTAGGGTGTTGCAATACGTTCATGATTCGCTTATAGTGGGTTGCGTGAGTGACTGAAACACAAACCCAAGTAAGGGGATTTGTTGCGTATGGGATAAAGAGGACTTGATGCTTTAATGCTATGGTTGGGTTTTACCTTAATGGTCTTTAGTAGTTGCGGATGCTTGCTAGAGTTCGAATCATAAGTGCATATGATCCAAGTAGAGAAAGTATGTTAGCTTATGACTCTCCCTCATATAAAATTGCAATAATGATTACCGGTCTAGTTATCGATTGCCTAGGGACAAATAACTTTCTCGTAACAAAAAGCTCTTTACTAAAACTAACTTAGTTGTGTCTTTATCTAAACAGCCCCTACTTTTTATTTACTTGCTCTTTATTATCTTGCAAACCTACCCAACAACACCTACAAAGTACTTCTAGTTTCATACTTGTTCTAGGTAAAGCGAACGTCAAGCGTGCGTAGAGTTGTATCGGTGGTCGATAGAACTTGAGGGAATATTTGTTCTACCTTTAGCTCCTCGTTGGGTTCGACACTCTTACTTATCGAAAACTGTTGCGATCCCCTATACTTGAGGGTTATCAAGACCTTTTTCTGGTGCCGTTGCCGGGGAGCAATAGCGTGGGGTGAATATTCTCGTGTGTGCTTGTTTGCTTTATCACTAAGTAATTTTATTTGCTGTTCTAAGTTGTTCTCTATCTTTAGTTATGGATATGGAACACGAAATACCAAAAAAATTAGGTGTACTTTCTGCTCATGGAGATGGGGAACCTCCTAAAACCCTCGATGTTGGTTATGTGAAAGATATTATGTACTACTTTAATAATCCTGAGAAAACCCCATTCAATTATGTAATGGGAGTAACGTTGGATCAACGTGAATACTTTAGGGATTACCGCTTGACACAAAAAGGGAAACTATTATGGGATCAAATTCATATATTGAATTGGTATGCTAGGCAACTATGCTTGAGATATGATTATACTTGTTGCTCTAGGATGAAGGCTCCACACCTTCCTTTTTTATGCGAATTTAATGATAATAAAACCTTAGCTTCTTATGCTAATGGTATATATATGATTACTATGATGTGGAACAAATAGAAGAATATGTTGCTTTTATGGGTGCTTATGAAATTGAATCTATGTTTAAAGAGTTTTAAGATTTTGATGATTCGGTTTATAGACCTGAAAAATTAGCTATCCTGAAATATTGTTATGAGAATTATGAATACAATTACGAAATTAATGCACTTATTGAGAAAGTCTCCGCTGTCCAAGAAGAGACTAATATTTTGCAGGAGTCTATGTAAGAAGAAGTTGATGAAACTATGAGCTCATTGGATGAAAAAGATGAGGAAGAGAGCGAAGAACAAAAGGAGGAAGAGCGGATTGATCACCCGTGTCCACCTTCTAATGAGAGTAACTCTTCAACTCATACATTGTTTAATTCCCCTTCATGCTTACCAAGGATGAATGATGTGATAATTGCTATGATCCCGTTAATTCTTTTGAAATATCCCTTTTTGATGATGTTTGATATGCTTGTGGCCAAAATGCCAATATGAATTATGCTTATGGAGATGAACTTGCTATAGTTCCTTATGTTAAACATGAAATTGTTGCTATTGCACCCACGCATGATAGTCCTATTATCTTTTTGAATTCTTCCGACTACACTATATCGAAGAAGGTTGCCCTTATTAAGGATTACACTGATGGGTTGCGTTTTACTACTACACATGATGATTTTGATAGATATAATATGCATGTGCTTGCTGCTCCTACTTGCAATTATTATGAGAGAGGAACTATATCTCCACCTCTCTATGTTTTCCACATGATAAAATTGCAAGAAACTGTTTATACTATGCATTGGCCTTTACTATGTGTGCATGAATTGTTCTTTTATGACATGCCGATGCATAGGAAGAGAGTTAGACTTCGTTGTTGCATGATATATGTTACTTTGTGCTCACTACTAAATTACAAATCATTGTTAATTAAAATTGGCTTTGATATACCTTGGGATCCGGGTGGATCCATTACTTGAGCACTATATGCCTAGCTTAATGGCTTTAAAGAAAGCGCTGCCAGGGAGACAACCCGGAAGTTTTAGAGAGTCATTTATTTCTGTTGAGTGCTTTTATATAGTTTAAAAACAACAAAAATAAAGAGAGGAATTCAAAACTTTTTCAAAAAGGAAAGTGAAAGTACCAGCTCTTGAGAAGTTTTCTGGAGAAGAACAGCAAATTTTCTAATTATTCGTCATGTATTGAGCCCCTCTACATACAAAAGATCCCAAGAAATCTATGCCTACTAATAAAGGAATTATTGCTTCTGACGGCACGTCACTAAAATTGCCCCCAACATTGCAAAATATTACCCACCAATGCCACCTAAAAGTGACAAAAAAGGTTTTGCAGGGAATTCATTGCCTGGGCCAGCCCAAGCATAGGGACCTACTATACTGCGCTCTATGGGTTGGCGATGAGACACCTATTTGGGCCGACCCATGTGCGGGCAAATGTTTTTTTAATTCCATTTTATATTTTTACTTTTCTATTATATTTTTTTATTCTTTAAATAATTTGGCACTTTAAAATCTTTCAAAATTTAAAAATACTGAGAATTTTCGAATAAAATGATCAAGAAAATATAAAATGTTTGTGAATTCAAAAAATGATCAGGATTTTTCTAATTGTAAAACTAAAATGTCCATGATTTTAAAAAAGGTCCATATATTAAAAATTATTAATGAAATTGAACAAAATATTTTAAAATTCAAAAAGCATCCATGCATTTTGAAAAACTGTGCTAATTTTTTTAAAACAGTTCGTAAATTACAGAATTTTTTTATTGATTCAGAAAAATTTCGTGAATTTAAAAAATTCCACCAATTCCAAAAAAAAGTTTGTCTATTCTAGAATTGTTCACAATTCAAAAAAATGCTTAAAATAGGTTGCAATATTAGAAAATGTTCACAATCTTTCCAAAAAAATTGTAAATGTTCACGATTTTAAAAAATGTTACACAATTTGTAAGATTTTCACAAATGATCGAAGGTATGTAGTTAAACAGTAATGCTTTTGAGTGTTTGTGACTATATACCCTTGTCAATTTTCAAGAATTAACTGCCAGGGTGGATCAAAACATTATAGTATTTTTTAAATGTTTCTTGAAATTCGGAATATTTTTGAATTAACAAGTTTTTTTACAACCAAGATATTTTTTGAAAATGTGAACATTGCTTCAGTTTGTGAGTAGATTTTAAAAAACAAAGTTTTTCTTGCATTTTTGAACAAATTTTTAAAATCATGTGATAATATGTGAACAAAATGTGGTCATCACTATTGGAGATTATGATTTTTTTATCCCGTTGCAACGCGCGGGCCCTTTTCCTAGTACTCCCTCTATAAACTAATATAAGAGCGTTTAGATCACTAAAATAGTAATTTAAACATTCTTACATTAGTTTACAGAGGGAGTACCTAATTAATACTCTATGAGGGCTTCTGTGCGCGTTCAGGCCTAGGCCGAGGATCCTGAGGCAAATATGACACTCAACTTTCAGTCTGACTTTATGGCTATTATGAAGGAGATGGACATGGAGCGTGAACATTTTAGTGGGTTGAGATCTCTAATGAGCATAGAAAAATAAATTTTTACGCCCATAATATAGTTAAGGCAGCCACTGTATTTGGTATGGGTAAACATGCATATTTGCATTTTGGCTCCCCGGGAGGGTTACTTGTATCCCTGTAAGCATTGATCAGTAAGATTCTCCAGTTGCTCAAAAAGAAAAGTGAAGCAGGGGCTAATGGATTCTGAAAAGAAAAACTGCTACTAGTAATAATTACCGAACATCAGCTAAAAAAGAAGATCAGCGCACATTCACCAAAAGAAATACGAGTAGCGGACGGCCTCGTGGGCGGTGTCGAAAGTGCCGAGGCCGAGGTGCATGTCGCCGGACCAGATCTCGGCAGAGAAAGTGCCGGAGCGGCGCGCGCGGACAGCGCGGTAGCCCAAAACTCCCCGGCGGCGCGGCGACATGGTGGCACGGCGGTGGCGCGTCGACAGCGAGGCGGAAAGAGCGGGAGGAGAGGGTGCGCGGCGAGGTGGAAAGCGGTGGGAGGGCGCATGGTGGGCGCTGCATTTATAATGCACGCCGGACACGCCGCTTGCCAGAACTAGCGCGCGTCCGGCCGCTTTTTCGCGCGCACAATCTTTTCCCGCGCGTCCGAGTTTCCCGCCATCGCTAGAGCGCACGAAACAGCTCCACGCGCTAAAACCGCCTTTTACAGCACGCACGTGTTTTTTTTTATTGCCTCTGTTGTTGAAGATGCTCTCATGGGTGTGGCGACGCCATAGCAACATCCAGGTTCTTGTTTTTCGAAAAGGACATCCAGGTTCTTGTTGACTGAATACTTTCTGTGTAACCAGAACTATGCACTAAACTTTTTTCCTTCTGAAACTGAAACTTTTGGATCAATGTCACACTGATTGGCTGCGCGATCCAATTTTTTCTGTAAACTTGATTAAAGTTTACGAAGTCTGAATGAAGAAAAATAATAATTTTGAAACAAAAGAGTACCGAGAAAGTTGACGAGAACATCAAAGCATAGTTCACTTATACTATTTCCGAAGCATAGCGCATACTTTTACAGTCACAATAATAGACTTCAATAAACAAACACTAAACCACAAGACACCGAAATAGCAAAGTACGAGTACTAATTAAGGTAGTAGAAGCAATTATCTCCATCTAAAATCTTCGGCATTATCGCCTTAGATCCTCTAGGCTCCAGCTAAGAGACAATCTAAGAAGGCATCTTCATCCCGGAGAAGTCCATGTCCGGGTACTGGGACTTGAGTTTCTTGAGCATGTCCTGGTTCTGCATCTCGTCGCTGGTGGGCAGGCCCATCTGCTTCTGGCGCTGGTCGAACATCATCTTCTCCACGGTCTGCCTCGTCTCCGGGTCCAGATCCGAGAGCTTGCTGCTCTCCGGCTCGGCGCGCTGGGTGTCGATCTCCGGGTCGCCCTTGATCACGGTCTTCCACCACTCGCTCCGGTTGCGCTTGGTGAGCAGTATGGACAGCGACCTCCCGTCCTCGATGCTCCAGAAGCAGTCCTCGACCTTGACGGGCTTGTGGAGCTCGCCGTCGATGATGGGAGGCTGGCCCTTGAGCCCGACCTTGAGGTGGTCCTTCTTGATCTCGCAGACGACGGACCTGCCCTTGGTCCCTTCGGGGACGGGGACGGTGAGGTTCACCTCCGGCAGCTGCTGCGACCACGAGTAGGTGTCCAGGTCGAGGCCGTTGCCGGAGTTTGGCTGCCTCCCCTTGCTCTCCTCCTCCTTCTCCTTCTTCTCCACCTCCATGGAGCTGTTGTCCTTCAGGGCGGCCGGCGCCTGCTGCTGCTGCTGCGGCTGCGGCGACGCCTCGTCCTCCTGCATGATGTCCTCGGAGATGATCGCCATGGCCGCCGCTCCGGCTCTGATCTGATCTAGGGTTTCGGTCGGCTTCTAGCGTCGATGTCTCGGGTCGGGTTGGGGTTTCGATCGCAGACGAGTTGATGAGGCTTTGGGCTTTGGGGTCCCGTTTACTTATACTGGGCTCTGCGGTCGCGCCGGCCGGCCGTGCCCGGGCTGGATTCGTAATCCGCTTCCACCTCTGCCTTTTGAGTTTCTTTCTTGGTCAGTTGGAGTGCGAAACGAATTCAAATTCAAAATAATAGTTTGAGTTCGGAACTACGTCTCGTTCTCCAGCAGCAGGCCATGAGCGCTTTCCTTTGAAGATTTGTTCCCCATGAAGTTTCTTGTGAAGGCTTGCTTGTGTGGGAGTAGGTTCCTACCACGGAAAAAACATTAGCGTGTTATACAAAATAGCGCCGTCCCTAAAAATATGCTTTTAGCGTGCTATAGCGCGCTATTTTTTTCCGGTGGTTTCTGCACGCTGTTTGCAGCTTGGCGCACTACTTTACAGAAAAGGGCACTATGCTCACAATACTATGATGCAGAGGCGGAGGACGAAAAAAAATTAAGGTGTGGCGAACTCTTAAGTCATTGTTTTTGATACACACGCTCGCTCGACGGCGAGGCCTAGCCCATGGCCGTTGTCGGCCATCCGCCCGTCCTGTCATCTGTCTAATCCTGCCAGACGTCGTCGTGTAGTTTTTGTCGAGTGTAGTTTTTGTTTTGAGAACTGCCCTCTCGGCAATTTGTTTAAGTGTTAAGCGGATTTGCATTCAACTGTATAATGTCCTTTTTTTTGCGAAAAGACTGTACAACGTCAATCAAACAAGCAGGGATTACATCAAGAGATAAAGAGTTAACACCAATAATAAGCGTGTCCTAAGGGCATGCATGAGCAGCTTCATTCGTTCCTCTCTTGATCTACTGAAGCTTGAATCCCTGAATATTTTGGAGATAGATTTTCATCTCCCTAAAAACCTTGCTTCGTGGGTGTGTAGTTGGTTAGTGGCTTCGTGGGTCAACGCTATGGCTGCTTAGTGCATCGTGTGTGTACTAGCTTCGGGAATTTTCTATTCGCCGCTTACTGCGGCAAGTAGTCGTGGCTTCGCACAGGGCGCAGCTCACCCTGGGCCGGTCCATTTAATTGGTTTCGCTTTGCGATATTAAAAAACCGTGAAAAATGGTCGGAACAGGGATGGAACTAACGACCTCCTGTAGAGGTACACGCCGCGGTAGCCATCACGACCGACTCGTGGATGTAAACGAACAACAAAGCTAAACTTAAAGAAATTGAAAGCGACGATAAAACTTAAAACTAGTTCCTTCTACTGGTTCTTTCTGGTTTTTCTTCACAATCTTATTCTGTTATTTCTTTTTTCTCGTTTTCTTTTTCTTTTTTTTCTTTTTCTTTTTAAGCTTTTCAAAAACTTCAAATATGGTTTAGAATTTTCAAGAATGTTCTTTTTGTCAAAATTTATTCATATTTTTGAAATAGTGTTCGTGATTTAAAAAATTATTCGCTCTTCCAAATTTGTTCGGGATTTTTCAAAATTGTTCTGAAGATTCAAAAAATGTTCGTGCTTTAGAAAATTGTTCGCTCTTCCAAATTTGTTCGGGATTTTTCAAAATTGTTCTCAAGATTAAAAAATGTTTGTGCTTTAAAAACTTGTTCGCTCTTCCAAATTTGTTTGGGATTTTTCAAAATTGTTCTCAAGATTAAAAAATGTGTGTGCTTTAAAAAATTGTTCACACTTCAAAATTTGTTCTCCGTTTCAAAATTTGTTCTCAAGATTCAAAAAATGTTCGTGCTTTAAAAAATTGTTCGCGCTAATTTGTTCGGGATTTTTCAAAATTGTTCTGAAGATTCAAAAATGTTTTGTGCTTTAAAAAATTGTTCACGCTTCCAAATTTGTTCTCCGTTTCAAAATTTGTTCTCAAGATTCAGAAAATGTTTGTGCTTTAAAGAAATGTCACAAATTCCATAAATGATTGAGAAACTCAAATTTTGCTCGTTTTCAGAAAATTTGTTTGCGTAATTGTACGTTCGAAATGTTGTTCACTACAGTAACTAATTCCGGTTCAAAAATTTGTTTGCGTAATCGTACGTTCGAAAAAGTTTGCGCTTTTGAAAAATTGTTCCCATTATCAAACTTTTGTTCTCAAGATTCTATAAAGGTTCAGGTTTTCGAAAAATTTCCAGGAATTTTTTAAACAAATCTGTCGAAAAATGTTCACGTCTTTTGTTTTATTTTCTGAAATTTGAAAATATGTCCGAGTTGTTAAGAAATCTATCATATTTTGAAACATTGCTCGTTTGTTAAAAAATCACTATTTAAAGGAAAGTTTGAATTTTTTTTAAAAACTGTCCAGATTCTTCATTGGTATTAGTTCTTAATATATCAGCACGCTTCCCGTTTTAACAACCAACACTTTATAGGTCTACTGGTTGGCTCCATTTGAACGCGAGTTGGAGGTCAAGAGGTCGAATCCTGGCAGAAGCGCCCTTTATTTTCGCTACTTTTTCTTTTGAGACGAATGCGTCCAATAGGAGCTCTCCTAGCTTCGTGGGGGTCTAGGATGATCGGTTTGTTCGTGGGCTGCATGTACGTGGCCTAGTTATCAGCGAACGACCTCTCGTTATCGTAGCGACCTTTCTTAGCGTTGCACGGCAGCGAGGATATCCAGCGATAGTAGTAGAAGCGTACGTATAAATTTTTTATCCCACCCAATCAAGGTATGGCAGCCGCCATGCCTTGCCCATTGGGGTCCTCCGCCAGTGCTATGATGAATCCCCAATGGCGATCATTCATGCTTGCCGAATGGAGGATCGCGTTGGTAGTGTAAGAAAATAAACATTTGTTGTTAGCAACGCGAGACACTAGAAGATGTAAGAAAGAAGGGCCATGCTATGCATGGGCCGGCGGATCACTTTAAAAGATCCGCCGGCTCGACGGCCGTCAGATCTATATCCATCCAGTATCTAGCGTTGTCTTCATATTTGCAACAAGGATTGTGTTGCAGAATACTTTGCAACAAAGCTTATGTTGCAGAAACCTTTTGCAACGTAGGTGATGTTTTGAAAAAATTCTACATTATTTTTTCAACATGGATGTTGTTGCGGAAGAAAATTTTGCAACACAAATGATGTTGCAGAAAATATTTGTAGTTTTTTTCGTCTTCATTGTTTCTGCAACATGTATGTTGTTGCGGGAGGCAATTTGCAACATGCATGATGTTGCAGAAAGAGACATGCAAAGAAGACACGTGTCACACACAGTAGGCGGCAGATCATTTGTGTGTGATCCGCCGGCTGAACGCACGTGTTTTCCAAGAAAGAAAGAACAATGGTGGGTGAAGAACTGAAAGCACTATCCAGATTTCCCGCCGTATTCCCCACAAAATCCCTTGGTCGAAAAGAGATTAAGTCGTACACATAGATTATGTTCCCTGAATATCTCTACTCCGAATGGACGAATTGGTTGAATAGTCCCCCCCACTTTCAACCGGTTTATTTTCAACCAGTTTTTTTCCATCAAATTACCCCCACCCCCACGCCCACCCACCGAAACGCGCCCAGCGAACCGGGGAGAGATCCGTTGATTTGGCTAAGGTAGGAAAGAAAGTATTATTTGTTTCCTAAAGCAAATTGCATTAATAGGAGAGATCCGTTGATTTGGCTAAGGTAGGAAAGAATCTATTATTTGTTTGCTAAAGCAAATTGCATTAATGGAAGAGATCCGTTGATTTGGCTAAGGTAGGAAAGAAAGTATTATTTGTTTCCTAAAGCAAATTGCATTAATAGGAGAGATCCGTTGATTTGGCTAAGGTAGGAAAGAATCTATTATTTGTTTGCTAAAGCAAATTGCATTAATGGAAGAGATCCGTTGATTTGGCTAAGGTAGGAAAGAATCTATTCTTTGTTTCCTAAAGAAAAAT
>NC_041384.1:734090929-734101909 GCF_002162155.2 Triticum dicoccoides | reverse complement strand
AGAAAATTGCATTAATGAGAGAGATCCGTTGATTTGGCTAAGGTAGGAAAGAATCTATTATTTGTTTCCTAAAGCAAATTGCATTAATGGGAGAGATCCGTTGATTTGGCTAAGGTAGGAAAGAATCTATTATTTGTTTGCTAAAGGAAATTGCATTAATGAAAGAGATCTGTTGATTTGGCTAAGGCAGGAAAGAATCTATTATTTGTTTCCTAAAGAAAATTGTATTAATGAGAGAGATTTGTTGATTTGGCTAAGGTAGGCGGTTTTTGCGGTTCTTGGCGGCTCAGTGTGAGGTGGGGCGAGGTACAAAAAAATATCATGGAAGGTGAGACGGAAAAAAACCTGGGAGGTGGGAGTTGTCCCCGGTTAACCTACGAAATTTCATAGATTTTTTTAGGACGAAAAAAAACCAGTGGAGGTGGGACGAAAATTGGCCGGCGGAGACTACCACCTCCCACTACTGACTTTTTTCCGTCCGGTTTTATTTCATCCCACCTCCCACTACTGACTTTTTTCTTAATTAATAATTCCACCCTCCTGCTGGTTTTTTTCTAATCTAATTCAATCTATTGATCCTTCCTTAGTCACAATGCACTTACATGTAGCCCCGACAGATCGGTTTCCATATGAAATAAAACACAATCATCAATCAATCCTTGGTTCTCTTTTATAGGACTTGTTGCCATACATGAACCATACGATAACTTCCATATACAAAATAAAGGGAAACACAATCAGGTTTCCTTCCTTTCCAAAGTTCTAGCCACCGACCCCCTCCCCAGACCGCGTTCTTTTTCCCATGCCACCATCGACAATCTGCTCTCCTATTTCCTCGTCCTCCCCATGTTGTGAAGTTCCAACGCACAACTACACAAACACCAGTGACATAGAAAACCACCGCCTCCTCCTCCGCGCCACCGCCTACTCTATTTTTCCCCTCTGTGTGGCGACCTGAATGGAAGGCGGTGGATTGGGATGCGCCTGGTTCCACAAGACGTCAGGCGTAAGGAAGGATGGAAAACCACCGGCTGGATGGCCAAGGGTGGCCCATTGAAGGTTTGAAACCTCCTATGGCGTAATTTTGTGCAACCTGCATGAAGATTGTATGAGCTATTCATGTGGTCGTTCCATCGGCAACAAGTACGTATTGGATAGCACATAATTTGAAATTCTTGACGGAGTTGACTGACCATGACTTTGACTCTCACAATGTTGCATGTTCTTCGGAGTTGACTGGTGGCGTTTTTAGGTTATTACTACCATGAAGATGAGAGGAACATCGAGAAAAATCCTTTCCCTAAAAAATGGATGGGAGGAATATCTTGGTCTATGATTTCATGATGAATAGGACCCTGAGAAAGCAGTGTATGATGCCCCGTTGATTCTCTTTGAATTCGGCTACTGTGGGAATGTGTATAGTCAGGCTTGGAGTGAGCGCTCCATGCATGTGTGTCAGTGGCACTCAGAGATTGGTTGTGCCGCTCTTGTGAGGGTGTGTGGGAGTGGTGTGCTCGAGACACGCTAATCTCGTGAGCAGGTGCGGAGATGAGTTGCACAAGAGAAACATTGGTGGGATGAACCCAAACCTTTATTATTTTTTCTAATATGAATTATCCTTCCTTCTTAGAAAAACATGTTTTGAGTAAAGTTATCTTTACTATAGACATATATTGACAATATCAACATCATTGCATGCTTATTGCGTGGAATGTGTGTCCCAATGTTGACAGAAGGTATAAAAAGATTGTCTTGGAATTATTATTTTCTTGGGAAGATATTGCCCTGAATTCTCATTTCTCAACAGAAATTTAGTATCCATTTTCGTTGATCTTATTTGCAACATGTACAAGTCAGTAATAATCTAAGGGGGTGCCCTACCGGGGAAGATTATGATAGTTGGACAAGAAACTTGGTACTGTCGTGCAAGGTAGAGGTAGGAGAAATAGGAGATAAAAGCATGCATGGTGGGAGAAGGAAGTCGAGTGTCGCGTGGTAGCTCAGACATGGAGTGTGGAAGAAAGACAATGACGAGATATATGTACCTACTAGATCATGACCATGAGATATCATCCCATAAAAATGGCCTTTGACTCTCATGTCACATGAATTTTCTCTTTGCATATATATATTTGTTAGTGCGTGGCAACGCACGGACACTTAGCTAGTGTTAAGTAGAATGTGGTTGAAGTGGGCTAAGGCCTAAGAGACAGTCAGGCAGCTAACAAAGCCAGCTCTTCAGTCCATTTTGCCCGTGGCCGAAGTGGGCTGGTTCGACCCTACATTTACATATAAAATCCTTAATTACTCGAAACGGGCTTCTATGCGCCCATGGCAATACAACTGCTCAAGTGCCCATACGCAGCTTCAGTCTAAACCAGTGACTAACAACATGCCAGAACATCACGATTCACACACAAGGTACTATCAGTGAGACATTAAATGGTCGGAGCAAAGCATGTCAGCCTTCTCGAAGCAATGTGCGCGGCGGAACCTACCCCATGAATCCAGTGAGACCAAGCTTGTCCGCGACGTTGTACATCACGAGATCCTTCCACACCGGCCCGAACAGTCGCTCGCCTCCGATGATGAAAGTCGTGGCCCAGGTGAGGAGAACCGCCGCAAAGATGGTGAAGCCGACCGCGGAACGCACGACATCTGCAGAGGACCATTCAGAATGTGTAAGGAACTGCAAACAAAATAGCATGGGCAACATAAGACAGTTCAAGTCCAAATGAGCGAGCAGCAGTAAAACTTGTGCAACCCCAAACTGACTCTAACAGAGAGATTATATTTTCCTATTCATTGTGTATCTTGCACATCAATATTTCTTATTTGCAACCCGGATGGACATACCATCAAAGGATCACAACTGTTTTAGCATAATATGACAACTACTGTTCTGAAAACAGACAGCTATAATGAGCAGAAAAAAAATGCTTTATCTCATCTCTAAAAGGTCATATATACCAAGATGAAGTCCAGCAATAAGTACTAGCATCAGGGGAAATGATGCTAAGAAGTCACAAATTGGCTCAGATGACTGTGCCGTCCACGTTTGTCATGACAAGAAACTATAAACAACCTTTTTGATGTTTCTGAAAAGCAGCTCAAACTCTCTCCAGTCATTTCCAGATTTTCTCAATGGCCATAATAAATGAGGTCATGGGTTCAAGTCCTGGAAACAGCCTCTTACAGAAATGTAGGGAAAGGCTGCGTACTATAGACCCAAAGTGGTCGGACCCTTCCCTGGACCCTGCGCAAGCGGGAGCTACATGCACCAGGTTGCCCCTTTTTTTTAAATGTTGTCGCAAAGATATATCAGCTAACAAAACAGGTATTTCATAGATTTATTAAAATGCAAATGAGTGTAGGAAAAAAATGTTATTTCAAGAAATCATTTATATGATTGTGTCAGTTTTACAGTAAACAACTTACTACACAGCACTGCAGCATGTAGCACTGTTGAGATGTTCATCCAAGGGATGCTCCAGATTACTACTATACCGAGTGTGCTTTATTTGGCATTTGGTGACATAAAAGTATCAAGAAAAGCTGACAGTTTTCCTGGATTAAACAGTGATAAATTTGATCGTCAGGTTGGCAACTTGTACCATTTATTCATATGATTTCTCTTACTTCCCGACCACCTGCACATAAGGTTATTCTGTGGTAGTTTGATTTCTTCAAGGTCTTTAGGGACCAGACAGTGTACAATGTAGACTGTAGCGCAAAGAGATAATGAGTTGCAAATTCTCACTATGTTTAGATGCAAATTTTCACAATCTTTAGATGTGTACGTCATCAGCCTATAGAACAGAGTTTGTGCTATGAATTTTGTCCACTATTACAAGCAGAATAGCATGTCCTTGGATCACGGAACCTACAAACCAAGTAAGCTTCACAGAATAATTGTTTGTTTAGTTGTCAATGGAAGCGCTTGTAGGTTTCCGCTGGTAATAACTCTGCATTCTGAGGTGAACACTAATTAACTAGAATGGTTTGGTTCAAGACATCCAATGGTTTCGTTTCTTTAAGGTCTTATAAGAACCACGTAAGGCAATGTAGACTGTAGCACAAAGATCCAATGAGTTGTAAACTTTCAGTATGTTCAGATGTGTACGGCATCAGCCTATAGAACAGAGTTTGCTCTGTAAATCTTGTCTATTATTACAAGCAGAATAGCATGTCCTTATGGATTACAGGAACCTACAAGCCAGCTAAAAGCCTCACTGAGCAATTCTTTGGTTGTCAATGGAAGAGTAAGTAGGTTTCCCCTTGTGATAATTCTGCACTCTGAGAGAACACTAATTAACTAGATTGGTTCGGTTCAGGACAGCCAAAGTTTGTGCAAAGATTAGTCATCCCCATAAGCCTGACTGAGATAGCAGTCTACATGCGCGCCTCAAAGCAACTAGCTAGACCATAATCAGAGTCCATACTACACAACTGAAATTCAATAATTGACCGTGACTAATAGCCAAGGATGAACCTCTAACAGCAGCCCCCGGTTGCAATTCGGACAGGGATCACAAAATCTCCAAACATCACTAGAATTACACATATCGTTTCATCCCCAAAAAAATAACCGAGGACTGAGCTGTGACCATAAAACGCTTATTATCACAGCAGGGTCTACGGAGTACTCCGTAATTGTTATTCTTAGCACCAAGTCATACGAAGACCACCTAAATTTCCAAGCAGCACTAGAACTACCCTTATTGTTTACCCCCTAAGAACAACTGACGACCAAGATGCGACCAAAAAAGGGCGCCATCACAGCAAGGTTTGCAACACAATTGGTAATCTCAGCACAAGGATGGCAGCTTAATTGCTACTCCCTCCGTAAACTAATATAAGAGCGTTTAGATCACTACTTTAGTGATCTAAACACTCTTATACGTATTAGTTTACAGAGGGAGCAGCAACAAGGGCGCACTCCAACCTAGCAGGCCGATCCAGGCAGATCAAGAGACGCTTGTACCAACAGAATTAGATCTACTCCTACTGCAGGGGAAAGTAACGGAAGGGGATCGGGTGGGGATAGCTCACAGGGGCGGATGGGGGCGAAGGCGGTGGAGGAGGAGGCGGCGGGGGAGCGGAGGACGGGCCAGAAGTAGCAGCAGTTGATGGCCCAGAGGAAGGGGAGGCACGCGAAGCCCCAGAGGAAGAAGCGCCGCGCGTGGCCCTCCGCGTCCTCCAGCGGCATCCCCAGGGGGCCGTCCACCGTCGCCCAGACCGCCGGCGGGGGCGCGCGGCGCGGGGCCGCCGCGGAGGAGGAGGAGGGCGTCCGCCCTCGGCCGGCGGATGCCGGCGGCGGGCGCGCGCGGGGGAGGAGGCCGGACTCCTCGTCTGCGGTCACCCCTGCTGCAACCCTCGCCTCCATGACTCGTCTCCGTGTTTTTTTTTCCTTCTTCCGGTCCCGTCGTTGCTGGGTTTCCTTCCCCTCTCCCCAAAATACCCCCAAATCATAGTGGCACTAGAACTTTATAAGCAAAATGTCAAATTTTAGATTTTGAACTTGTATTTGTTTTGTCTTGGGGTAATGTGGAAGTTTGTTGCTTCTTGACCTCTACATATTTTGTTACAACTTGTACATTAACTAAAATAAACTCTTTTGTTATGCAAGATGAAGTGGTTTGTGTTAGTGGGTCAAACATTTTCTTCTTGGAGAGTTCAAACAAAAAAGGACAGCAAATGCATCCAAAATGAATGAAGAAAACATAAACAATAAGACGCTACGAGTTGGAACATCATATTCAAATGAATTGCACAAAATGTTCAAAACCCTGATAGTTGGAACCATTTGGATGTAGCCTACCTGATTGTGTCTTATTTCAAACAAATTGTTCGGACTCTATCGACGTAACCTTAAGGTTGACCATACATTGGATCCAAGGTGCGATCGTTGATGGCCTTGAAAGTCGAAAAGAGGCAAAAACAAGATATACTACAAATACAACTTGATAAATATTTTCGCTTTTGTTCATTCAATTTACAACTGCCCGGTTTGTACACGAGAAGTCGTGTCATAACATTATCACATAGCGACATCAATTTATGCACGATCACTTGTCTCATGTGCAACGGCTCATCCATTAATCATATTCTCTTAGTTTTGTGGCTGAAAACGAAACGAACTTCGGTCACAAACTGTAGTCCACAAATATAGAACGTTGTCATTTGGACAATTTAACATTAGGTTCTCACAAATATTGTCGGTTGACAATGTGGAGATAGCTGACTTCTAATCACTGGATGGTTTCACAACCATCTTGTCACTATACTAGTGAGAAGTTGGTTGACCCGAACATTTTATCGTCACGAACAATGCAATGCGTGGACGATTGTACGTGAAAAAAAAACCTGCAACAAAGGGTCCAGGTCCTGCATGATTGTACATAGCATTACACAAACCAAAAAGAAATAGAACGACACACTACAGATAAGGATGATATTGAAGGCATTATTTTTAAGGCGTTAAGGCGAGGTGATTTATATAACATATAACATATAGTAGGCACTTAGAAGATTTAATAACTGATATTAATATATATTACCACGGCTTGCATAAAATGATAACTGGTACCAAAGCTGGATCATAGGATTTAGCTCATCGCCTAAGACCATTGGACATATGATAAGCACCAGCAGTCGCAGTAATACACCAATACGAAGAGATGGGCAAATCAGGGGTCAAAGAAGCAGAGGAGTAAATACATTCACGGGAAGGAGAAAAACTACTTGATGTGACTATGGCCTTGTGGGTGGGGCCATTGAGAAGCAGATGAGGAGAAGGAGAGGCAGATGAGTTACCAAAGTGTCTGACGACGATGAAACAGTATCTGGAAACGACTTTTAGATGTAGTTATCTCACCGGGCTACGCTAGAGGAGGAGGAGGAGGAGGAGATGCAAGAGCATAAGGCCGCCAACACACATTTGAGTTGTGGAAGGTGGTCCTCAACATGCAGCCGTTGGCCTTTGCCTATGGATCGAGAGAGAGAAACCGATAGTGGTGTGCTCTCAATCCTAACCATGGTTACTTCTCTCCCCTTATCCCCTTATATCCCCACCCATTTCCCCCTTCTTCTCTCTCTTTTTATAATTTTCCAGCTCGAGCACGATGGTTCCTATAGGTGTGGTCATGACATCCATCTTGGCCCAAGGCGACGTTCTACACAACTCAATGATGTAGACGAGCTCGACGCCTTATCGTCTAAAGATGCCCCTCTGCATAATTGTCACCTTAGTGACGCATTTTAAACAATGATTCACAATGTGTTTGGATAGAATTGATTTGCCCGGGATATTTACACAATAAATATTCTCACTTATTTATACTAATGCTATATATTTTTATATATCCACTGTGACTAAAAACATATATAGTTTTCATTGGCATAATCTTAAGTATCTAATATACACAATACACATCAATCTAATACACTAACAATAAGGTCCAACTCTATTTTGCCATGCACAATATTACTTTATTTTAAACTTTACTTTGAGGCATTTTATTAAAACAAAATCCATTTGAATATACACAAAGGCTAAAGACTAAAACGACACTAAGGAGTAAGTTGTGCCACTTAGATGTGCCATAGTGTGGCCATATATTTTTGGGACTATTATAGTATCTATAAGTGCCTTGGTAAAAGCTTCTAATTAAACCTAAAATCTACCTCTTCTATTTTTAAATATGAAAATTCTATTCTTGAAAGCTCTATTAAGATATTTGGTACACAAAGTATAAAAAAGATATTTGTTACTCTCTCCATTCCTAAATATAAGACGTTCTCGCAGTTATCTTAATAGAGCTTTCTAGCATAGAATTTTCCAACATAGTAAGATCTAGCAGTTTTAACTAATACGATACCGCCTCCATTTCAATTGGCATTGCATATTAGGATTCTGAAAAAACATTGCATAGTAGAAAACCGAGACAAAAGGAGTCAATGTATGCAAGAGCATATATGATCAAGTGAGTTCATGGGCCAATACGAGAATCCTAAATGCCCATCTTAAACTCTTCCTTGGCATGCATAATTTTTTGAAGATGCAATGTCAAACAATATTGGGCAAGCCAGTGGAATAAAAGAGATTAAATTTATTTGAAAATTTGTCTTGCATGATATGGAAGACCCACAAAGGGAAGGAAATAAACCAAAAAGTGCACAATGGTTGGTAGAGGCGATGACGTCGACACTTGTAGTGAGGTGGTAGAAAATTTAGCTTCACACTTATGCTCGTAATAGAAGGTCTCCACGTTGATTTCTCGAGATATTTTCTTACTCTGTGGCAACCGAGGAGAATTTAGCTTGTTAGAAATAAAATGTCCAAACTTAAATTTGCAAACTTGTAACTATACTCCTTTCTCTTGGGCTGATAAAGCATATTTGGTTTGTCTTAAGGCACCCCATTCCTAATTTGACCTATTTTATAGACACAATAAAATATCTATAATACCAAATGACATTAGATTTACCATGAAATATATTTCCATAGTGCATTGATTTGCTATTGTAGATGTTAATTATTTTATTGATGTATAATGTATTTATTTGGTATAAAGAGTTTAACATAAGAAGAACTAAATATGTCGTATAGACAAAATTTAAGGGCTACATATTTTGCATCCAGGTAGCATATTAGTTGTATTCCTTCTCGATTTCCTGACCAAATCATGCACACAACAACAATTCGTTTCAACTTGCGCATGCACTAGATAACTTTTTCTTGTACATGTGGTGATGTGTTTGGTATGGTTAGGTTGAGAGGCCTAGCCTGTTGGGGATCGTAGCAGAAATTCAAAATTTTCTATGCATCACCAAGATCAATCTATGGAGTAATCTAACAACGAGGGGAAGGAGAGTGCATCTACATACCCTTGTAGATCGCTAAGCGGAAGCGTTCAAGTGAACGGGGTTGATGGAGTCGTACTCGCCGTGATCCAGATCACCGATGATCCTAGTGCCGAACGGACGGCACCTCCGCGTTCAACACACATGCGGCCCGGTGACGTCTCCCATGCCTTGATCCAGCAAGGAGAGAGGGAGAGGTTGGGGAAGACTCCGTCCAGCAGCAGCACGACGGAGTGGTGGTGGTGGAGGAGCGTGGTACTCCAGCAGGGCTTCGCCAAGCACCGCAAGAGACGAGGAGGGAGAGGGGTAGGGCTGCGCCAAGAAGGAGATGTTCTCGTGTGTATGGCAGCCCCAAACCCCACTATATATAGGGGAAAGGGAGGGGCTGTGCCCCCACCTAGGTTTTCACCCCTAGGGGTGGCGACCAGCCCTAGATCCCATCTAGGGGGCGGCCAAGGGGGGAGAGAGGGGGGCGCACCACTAGGTGGGCCTTAGGCCCATCTGAGCCTAGGGTTTCCCCTTTTTCCCTTCTCTCTTCGCCTTGGGCCCTGGTGAGGGGGCGCACCAGCCCACCTGGGGCTAGTCCCCTCTCACACTTGGCCCACGCAGCCCTTTGGGGCAGGTAGCCCCACCTGGTGGACCCCCGGGACCCTCCCGGTGGTCCCGGTACGTTACCGATAGCACCCGAAACTTTTCCGGTGACCAAAACAGGACTTCCCATATATAAATCTTTACCTCCGGACCACTCCGGAACTCCTCGTAATGTCCGGGATCTCATCCGGGACTCCGAACAACATTCGGTAACCACGTATATCTATTCCCTATAACCCTAGCGTCATCGAACCTTAAGTGTGTAGACCCTACGGGTTCGGGAACCATGCAGACATGACCGAGACACCTCTCCGGCCAATAACCAACAGCGGGATCTGGATACCCATGTTGGCTCCCACATGTTCCACGATGATCTCATCGGATGAACCACGATGTCGAGGATTCAATCAATCCCGTATTCAATTCCCTTTGTCTAGCGGTATTGTACTTGCCCGAGATTCGATCGTCGGTATTCGATACCTTGTTCAATCTCGTTACCGGCCAGTCTCTTTACTCATTCTGCAACACATCATCCCGTGATCAACTCCTTGGTCACATTGCGCATATGATGATGTCCTACCGAGTGGGCCCAGAGATACCTCTCCATCACACGGAGTGACAAATCCCAGTCTCGATTCGTGCCAACCCAACAGACACTTTCGGAGATACCCGTAGTGTACCTTTATAGCCACCCAGTTATGTTGTGACGTTTGGCACACCCAAAGCATTCCTACGGTATCCGGGAGTTGCACAATCTCATGGTCTAAGGAAATGATACTTGACATTAGAAAAGCTTTAGCATACGAACTACACGATCTTTGTTCTAGGCTTAGGATTGGGTCTTGTCCATCACATCATTCTCCTAATGATGTGATCCCGTTATCAAAGACATCCAATGTGTAGGGGAACGTAGTAATTTCAAAAAATTTCCTACGCACACGCAAGATCATGGTGATGCATAGCAACGAGAGGGGAGAGTGTGATCTACGTACCCTTGTAGACCGACAGCGGAAGCGTTAGCACAACGCGGTTGATGTAGTCGTACGTCTTCATGGCCCGACCGATCAAGCACCGAAACTACGGCACCTCCGAGTTTTAGCACACGTTCAGCTCGATGACGATCTCCGGACTCCGATCCAGCAAAGTGTCGGGGAAGAGTTCCGTCAGCACGACGGCGTGGTGACGATCTTGATGTATTACCGTCGCAGGGCTTCGCCTAAGCACCGCTACAATATTATCGAGGATTATGGTGGAAGGGGGCACCGCACACGGCTAAGAATATGATCACGTGGATCAACTTGTGTCTAGGGGTGCCCCTGCCCCCGTATATAAAGGAGCAAGGGGAGGAGGCCGGCCGGCCCCTATGGCGCGCCAAGGAGGAGTCCTCCTCCTAGTAGGAGTAGGACTCCTACTAGGAGGGGGAAAGAAGTGGGGAGGGAGAAGGAAAGGGGGGCGCCGCCCCCCTCTCCTAGTCCAATTCGGACCAGGGGGAGGAGGCGTGCAGCCCACCTTGGCTGCCCCTCT
>NC_041384.1:734071666-734090815 GCF_002162155.2 Triticum dicoccoides | reverse complement strand
GGTAACCCTCCGGCTCTCCGGTTCTCTTCGAAATCACCCGGAACACTTCCGGTGTCTGAATATTGCCGTCCAATATATCAATCTTTATGTCTCGACCATTTCGAGACTCGTCATGTCCGTGATCACATCCGGGACTCCGAATTAATTTCGGTACATCAAAACTCATAAACTCATAATATAACTGTCATTGAAACCTTAAGCGTGTGGACCCTATGGGTTCGAGAACAATGTAGACATGACCGAGACACGTCTCCAGTCAATAACCAATAGCGGAACCTAGATGCTCATATTGGCTCCTACATATTCTACGAAGATCTTTATCGGTCAGACCGCATAACAACATACGTTGTTCCCTTTGTCATCGGTATGTTACTTGCCTGAGATTCGATCGTCGGTATCTCAATACCTAGTTCAATCTCTTTACCGGCAAGTCTCTTTACTCGTTTCGTAATACATCATCTTGCAACTAACTCATTACACTACTAGAAAAAGGGCTATAGATGGGATTGACACTAATGGCGCACCAGACAAGCGGTGTGCCATTAGTATATACTAATGGCGCACCACCTTCTGATACGCCATTAGAGTTGAAACTACTAATGGCGCACCTGGCCCCGGGTGCGCCATTAGTATCAATTTTTTTAACTAGTGCGCCTATCCAAACATACTAATGGCGCATCCAGACACAGTGCGCCATTACTAGTTGTAACTAGTAATGGCGCACCTGCCGGAAAGTGCGCCACTAATGTTGTTTTTTTTATTATATTTTTATTACCTTTTTTGCAAAACTACTAATGGCGCACTGTTCCACCGTGCGCCATTACTAGTTTAAACTAGTAATGGAGCACTGTGGGACAGTGCGCCATTAGTATTTTTTTTGCAAAACTACTAATGGCGCACCACCAGGAGGTGCGCCATTAGTAATCTGGATTACTAATGGCGCATTTAGAGTTGGTGCGCCATTAGTAAGTGGGCAGCAACAAGATATTTTGGACAGCCTCTCCTACCCACACTCACTTTCTCCCCACTTCATTCTCTCCACCTCCTCCTTGTCTCGGGTGCCTCCTCTTTTTCACCTCATTTCCACCATAGATTCATTCAATTTAAGTGGTTAAATTACCTTGTTTTGATAGGTAAGTAAGGGGGGAAGCTATATTTATGTTGTTCTCCCTACAACAATGTGCACATGCACTTTTTATGGCCTAGCTAGATCTATGTATGTTCGTGGTGTTGCATATGTTTGTGGTGTTGCATATGTGTTTGTGTTTGGAGGTGTACCGGTATTTGAAATTCGATAGTTGCCAATATTTTGCCAGAATGTTGATTCATTTCCGTTTTGGCGAGAATTTTGGCATTAAGCATTCTTTTTGGTCCTATTTTTAGGGAAAGTCATGCCAAATTTTTTCTTGGTTCTAAAATATCGTTTTGCTCTACCCCGCAGGCGACCATGGTCCGCATGATGACCGAAGGCATCGTGAATAGGTTTTTGAGGTCCGCGAAGGCCGAGATGCTTCAAAAGAACGAGATGGAGATAAGATGTCCGTGTTGAAGATGCAAGCTGAAGAGCCTTATTGCGGACCCGGAATCCAGGCAGGTGCAGGACCACCTGCTCTTGCGTGGTTTCATGGATGGCTATCGGTGGCAAGGTGATGAAGATGACTACGAAGTCGTCCATGGGGGCCGGGCAAGAAATGAGGAAGGGCAGCAAGACAACCACCGCGGCTCGGGCGGGCGAGAAGGCGAAGAATCCCCAGGAGATGATCACGACGGTGACGCTGTACACAGTCATCATGTAGAAGATGCAGGACATGATGATGAGGAAGATGCCGGAGCAGACGACGGGCATGATCATGAAGATGATGATGCCGGCGGAGCAGACGACGCTGGACCATCGATGGGCTGGGTGCAGGACCCTCATATTCAAGAGTTGCTTCTTAAGCAGACGGATAACGTAAGAGCTGCCGCCCGAGAGAAAGCCAAGATGGATCAACTTGAGTTAGACGCGGTTACTCCATTGTATGAAGGATGCAGGCCCGAGGATACCCGCCTGAATGTAACGCTCATGGCTCTGGAGATGAAGGTAAAACACAAAATGACCGACACATGCTTCGACGAGAACATGTCATTCTGGCACGAACGTCTTCCCAAGGGGAACAAGTGCCCGACCAGTTTGGAGGAGGCGAAGAAAATCGTGTGTCCTCTGGATTTACCGCACGTGAAATACCATGTGTGCATGAACAATTGCATCATTTATCAGGACGAGCACGCGGAGTCTACCATATGTCCGGTGTGCGGCGTCACTCGATACAAGAAGAGGAAGAAAGCTCCTCGAAAAGTGGTGTGGTACTTTCCGATCACTCCTCATCTGTAGCGGTATTTCGCGAACCCTAAGGTAGAAAAGCTCCTGCGTTGGCACGTGGATAGGGAGGAGAAGAAGCGAGAAGATGACGCAAATGATCCGGAGATAGATAAAAAAGACAAGATGCTGAGTCACCCTAAGGATGCGAGCCAGTGGCAAGCGTTGAACTTCGAAGACCCAGAATTTGGGAACGATCCAAGGAACATCGTGCTGGGCGCGAGCACCGATGGAGTCAATCCGTTTGGCAGCCAGAAAAGCATACATAGCACCTGGCCTGTGTTTGTGTGGATGTACAACCTTCCCCCTGGTTGTGTATGAAGAGGAAGTACATTCACATGAGTATGCTAATTGAAGGACCGAAACAACCAGGGAACGACATCAATCTGTATCTGGGCTACTAAAAGAGGAGCTTGACACGCTGTGGAAAACGCCAGCCAATACGTGGGACGCCGCAGAGAAAGAATATTTCCCTATGAGAGCCGCGCTGCTCACGATGGTGCACGACTATCTCGGTTACGGATATGTCGCGGGGCAGGTGGTCCACGGATTTTTTGGGTGCGTCAGGTGCATGGATGACACAACGTATCGCCAGCTAGATAGAGATCTCGGGTCTTCGAAAATTGTGTTCATGGGACATCGAAGGTGGCTTCGCGACGATGACCCGTGGAGAAAACGCAACGATCTGTTCGATGGTGAAACCGAACCCCGAGGACGCCCGCGTACGAGGAGCGGCGAGGAAATAGACGAGCTGTTGAAAAATTGGAAAGACTGCCCACTGCCGGGAAAGAAGCAAAAGGCGCCAGAGCCGGGAAAGAAGCGAAAGGCGCCAGAGCCGCTGCTGAAGGTATGGAAAACGAGGTCTGTTTTCTGGGACGTGCCGTACTGGAAGGTCCACCGTGTGCCTCACAGCCTTGATGTCATGCATATCACGAAGAACGTGTGCGAGAGTCTGCTTGGTACCCTGCTCAACATGCCAGAGAGGACCAAAGATGGGCCGAAAGCAAGGGCAGACTTGAAATCAATGGGCATCAGGCAGGAGGTTCACGCTATATATGATGATGATGATGATGAGGCGAAGCAGGACACGGAAAGTCGTCGCAAAGGCAAAAAGGCCAAGAAGACCGGAAATGACTACCCTCCCGCGTGCTTCACTCTAAGTCAGGAGGAGATCGAGCAGTTTTTCACCTGCCTCGTAGGAGTAAAACTTCCTTACGGTTACGCGGGGAAGATAAGCAGATACCTAGACCCAGCGAAGCTGAAGTTCAGCGGGATGAAGTCTCACGACTATCACGTGCTGATGACGCAGATACTTCCAGTTGCAATCCGTGGGATCATGGACGCGCACGTCCGTGAAACCCTATTTGGCCTATGCAACTTTTTCGACGTCATCTCTCGGAAGTCTGTTGGCGTGAGGCAACTCAGAAGGCTACAGGAAGAGATCGTGGTGATACTATGCGAGCTTGAGATGTACTTCCCGCCCGCATTCTTCGATGTTATGGTGCATCTGCTGGTCCATATCGTGGACGATATCATCCAACTCGGGCCGACGTTCCTGCACAGCATGATGCCGTTCGAAAGGATGAATGGTGTCATCAAAGGATATGTTCGCAACATGTCACGTCCAGAGGGAAGCATAGCCAGGGGCTTTCTGACCGAAGAGTGCATCTCCTACAGCACGAATTATCTAGGCATCGAGAACCCCGTTGGTCTGCCCGTCAACAGGCACCTCGGCAGGCTCGCTGGATGGGGTCACCGTGAGGGTCGCCGCGAAATGCATGTCGACTTCGAGGGTCGACTCGCCGACTTTGAAAGAGCAAACCTAGTCGCGCTACAACACATAGACGTGGTCGATCCTTGGGTGGTAGAGCACAAAACCTTTATTAAGAAGACGTACAATGACCGAGGCCAACAGAGGACGGACGGAGATATACTCAAAGAGCACAACTCATGTTTCACGCATTGGTTCAAGCAGAAGCTTCTGTCGTACCCTTTACATGAGGATTCTTCCGCGGAAGAACAACTCATATTCGCCTTGTCACAGGGCGCCGAGCACAACCTGATGACCTATGAGGCGTACGATATCAACGGCTACACATTCTACACCGAGGCCAAGGACATGAAGAGCGATGGTTATCAGAACTCCGGGGTAACGATGGAATCCTACACCGCTAACTACAAGGACAGATACTACGGAAGGATCGAGGAGATCTGGGAGCTGAGCTACGCTGGAGAGAAGGTCCCAATGTTCCGTGTTAGATGGGCCAAGAGCATCCTAAAAGAAGACCAGTATTTCACCACCATGGTTATACCCGAAGCCAAATCCAAGACCGCAGGCGCAAACGTCACCGCGAAAAATGAGCCATGGGTACTGGCTTCCCAAGTGGACCAATGCTTCTTCATTACCGACCCGTCAAAGCCCAATCGTGTTGTCGTGAGGAGAGGCAAAAGGAAGATCATCGGAATGGATGGAGTAGCCAACGAGCAAGACTTCGACAAGTATGGCGACCCGAGGATCGAACATGACGACGATGATGAAGTAGCAGCATACACCACAAGAAGAAGCAGGACCACCCTACCTAAAGGACGTCCGTTCCACAGAAGAACTCCATTTGCGAAAAAGAAGGGCAAGAAGATTGTGAACAGATAGCTAGCTAAGATCGATTGTATTTAAATCGTAGCCTTCATTTCTCGATTGTATTTCATGGGCACTTTTTGAACTATCATGAATATTTTTAAATTTCATGGACACTCGATCTCGATCCCCCTCCATCTCGATCGCTATCCCACCTCGCCAGATCCGGTCCCCCTCACCGCCGAGCACCCCCCGGTCCACCGGCCGCCGCCGCCGACCCCCCGCACCCTCGATTCCCCTACTCAACCGCCGCCGCCGACCCCCCGCACATTAAATATTACTATTATGATTTAAGCAAGTTTGAACATATTTATTACTGTCTTATAAAAAAAATACTAATGGCGCACCACGGTGAGGTGCGCCATTAGTATGGATGTACTTATGGCGCACCGAGGGGTGGTGCGCCATTACTATTGTGCCATTGCTATAAGAAAAAAATTTACTAATGGCGCACCACGGTGAGGTGCGCCATTAGTATGGATGTACTTATGGCGCACCGAGGGGTGGTGCGCCATTAGTATTGTGCCATTGCTAGTTCCCCCCTTCCCCCCTTCCCTCTCCCCCTCGCCAGTTTCCTCTCCCTCGATCCACCGCGCCGCTCCTTCCCTCGTCCCTCCCTCCACCGCGCAGCCGCCGCTGCTACCCCGACCCACTGCGCCCTGCCTCCTCGCCCTCTCCCCACTTGCCCCCTCGCGCTTCCCCTCGCCCTCTCGCCTTCTCCTCTCCCCCAGATCCGCATCGGCAACCCGAGCACGACGCGCCCGTCGCCGGCCACCTCGCACCACCGTGGCAACCGTCGACCTCATGCCACACTGACGTGCCCAAGCACTCCACCTCCCTCGACTACGTCTCCCCGGACAAGCCGCAGGACTCCGGACGCCCCCGCGACACCTTCCCCGCCACCGGCTTCCTCTTCGGCCCGGTGGACTCCGTCGACAATTCGCTCCGGCGAGCTCTCCCCCGAGACTGCTTTGCTCACCTGCAGGTCACGGTGAGCTCCTCTGTCGATCCCCTCCTTGTCACTGCACTATGGTTTTGATGTACTACATACACATTAGTGTTGCCATAGTAAAGAAGATGAGCATGAGTAGAGGGACATGGGGCTGCAGTGGCTGAATTTTTGAGAGACATGGTTGTGTTTTTTATGTTTAACGAGAAAAGAGAAGATGAGTCTGCTGTAAGCCATGGATGATGATATGGCATTAGGGAAGAAAGATCTTGTGCAGATACACTCTGATGCATGACATTGTCTCCTAGTTAAATTTAGCAGCATCTGGTTGGAGCTTTGGGTAGGGTACTGTTGCTATACAAAGGTATGCATGAGTAGTATATGCTGGTGGTGTGGATTAGTAAGTAGATGAGATCTTGTTTCTGATTAGCAGCCATACTTTAGTAGTAGTCGTTAGGCTGGTGTGGTGGGATAGGAGTAGCCATGTTGAATTGTTAGGCATTGGTCAGAGTGCCAACCAGTGGAAAAAGGAGCAGAGAGAGTCCAGCCCCCTTTTCTCTTGATTAATTATGGCATTGTGTGTCATAATTTAAAATTGCCATGTTTATTAGAAGTGTTAACCATCACTTCTGGGTTGCAACCTTAGCTGTGTTTCAATGCTTAAAGACTATTAGCTGCATAGTAATTTCCCTATCCTAATTGTTGTTTTTCCATGCATAGATGAACATTCTATAATTTCCAAGGATCAATTAGACCAGATTGCTCTTCTTCAGCACTTCATCGTTTTTTGATTCTAGATGAATCCATCAAGTCTTGTGAAAATACTCTGTGAACTATGGGGTTGCTATCATTACCAAATGTTAGAATGTTGCGCTGCACATGGATGTCCATACCTCACTGTTCCTTTTTATTGTTGTTTTGACCTTTCTGTTGTGAAAAATAAAGCAGGATTTTAGACTAATGTGGGCCTATGGCTACACCAGCTTGGTGTTTTGATTCAGAAGTGATGATTTGCTAGGTTGCATGGCATGTGCTGGATGAAGCTTATGGTGTAGTATCTTAATTGACTGATGTTGACGAACCTTTCCTGTACATATTTGGTTTGGTTGATTGCCTGGCATGAGCTAGATGAAATGATCTATTTCTCCTGATGTGAAATGATCCCTTTCTCCTGAAATGTTGATTAATTTCCGTTTCGGTTGAGAATGGGGCACTCCTAGGTCAAGAAAATTAGCAAAGGTCATGCCCAATTTTCTTGACCTAGAAGGTGCCCGATTCTCAACCGAAATAAAAATTAATTTGCTTTAGTGGTTGGATTAGTTTAGTATTTTTTTCACACACTCAGACACCCTTGCTTGCCATGTGTGTGAGAGAGATAGTGAGAGGAGACAAGAAGGGGGTTAGGAAGATGTTGCCTGCTCATCAAAGCTAACCATCTCCCCCTTTTCACCCCTTTTCCTTTGTCTTTTGTGGGTTGCAAGGAAGCTACTGTCTTAGCTAGCTTAGCTTGTGCACAAATCCCAGTGTTACAATCTAGAAAATTAGCCTTTTTCACACACTCAGACACCCTTGCTTGCCATGTGTGTGAGAGAGATAGTGAGAGGAGACAAGAAGGGGGTTAGGAAGATGTTGCCTGCTCATCAAAGCTAACCATCTCCCCCTTTTCACCCCTTTTCCTTTGTCTTTTGTGGGTTGCAAGGAAGCTACTGTCTTAGCTAGCTTAGCTTGTGCACAAATCCCAGTGTTACAATCTAGAAAATTAGCCTGCAAAGATGAGGTCCCATGCTGGCTGTACCACTGCATCATGCAACAGTGCCTTCAAGATCCAAGGCAATATCACAAACATCATAGGCAATTTGACCAAACTCACAACCTTGTATCTTTGCAGCAACCAACTTTCTAGACACACCCCTCAAGAACTAAGTTACCCTGAGAACGTGGACTTGGACCTTAGCAACAACACACTAACAGGTTCTATCCCAAAACACCTAGGCAATATCACAAACATCTCTCAATTGTTCCTTGACAATAACCAACTTTTTGACCAAACTTTGTTCCTATTTAGAGAGAAACATGGCCAACAACGATGAGGCCGGGGGTTCGCGCGTCAAGCCATTTTGGGAGCTGTCCCAGGAGATGGAGGAACAACCTCACTTGTATGAGGACGCCGCCTTCCCCACCGATCCTGAGACCACTGATGGTACCGCCGAGGATGACCCCACTGATGCCACCACTGATGGTGCCGCCGAGGATGCCACCACTGAAGATGGCGGCGCACGCACAGATGGCAGCCAACCAAAGAGGCAACGGAAGGACCGGCGCCCGACCGTGCTCCGCACCCTCAAGGAGGAAGTTACTGAAGTGGACTCCGACGGGAATCCAACGACGCCCGAACGAATAGTCAAGGGGTACTCGCTTCAGCTCGGGTGCATTCTCCGGAGCACCGTCTCGATCAACACCGAGAACCTGAGGCATCCTGACCGAGGGAATTTGCGCAACCTCCTCTTCACGAAGCTGCACGAACGATACAAGTTCCCCGCTGAATTTGAAAACACAAGCCTCAAAGGGAATAAAGTGAACAATGCTGCCCTGATGAAGATGAGCAAGGCCCTGTCTACTTGGAAAAGCAATGTGAAGAGAAGGATCGAGAAAGGTGAGAGTTATGAGAAGATCAAGGAGAAAAATCCTTCAATCACCGAAGATGACTACAACGACTTCAAGATCAATTGCTCGAGCACCGCAAACTCCGAATCAAGTAAGTGGGGGAAAGAAATGCGGGAGCTGAACTTAGGGGAACACACACTCGGTCCCGGCGGTTACAGAGTGGCGGAGCCTATATGGGACAAGGAGGAGGCGGACCGTGCCGAGCAAGGCCTACCGCCCCTCTTCGATAAATACGGTGACAAGCAGACCAGGAACTTTGTCAGGGCCCGGTACAAGAAGGACCCGAAAACAAAGGAGCTTACCACGGATCCGAAGACCAGGGCGCTTGAGCTTGTTCTGGTAAGGAATACACCCCCGCGTAATTAGCTCCATATGGTTGCATTCTAATTAATGAAGCCAAATTTCTAAATGGTTCACATTCCTTCCGCAGGCGTCTGAAAGCAGTAGCGTGGGGTCGACTAAGAGCAACCCTTGGGACACCACTCTAAATAGGGCGTTGAATGTAATGAAGAACAAGGATAAGCTCAGTAAGCCGACGTCAGCTGGTCGTGTGGCCGACAAAGGCTTGTCGACAAAATGGTCGTCATACTATAACACTGGTGGGCGAAAGGAGAAAAAGACCAGCTCGGAAAGCCAGGCGCGCGAGGTTCAAGAACTCAGGGCACAGGTGGCGCGGATTCCGGAGATTGTCCAAGAGCAAGTGCAACAACAACTTGGAGCGACGATCACCGCCATTGTGCCTACCTTGATCCAGGGGATTAGTGCGTGGATTGCGGGCGGCCAACAGGGGCCGCCCCCGATTCCTAGCTTCACGGCCAGCAACTCGCAGAACGCGATGGCGGGTCCATTGGTGTCTCCGGCGGAGGCGGCATTGGTGTCTCCGACACCGGCACGAGAGCTTAATGCACCCGGGTGTACGTCGGCCGGCACCTCTGCAGCAAGCGGCCCCTCCGTCAACTGCACGCCCGCCGTTGGCGGTGCCTCGACATTAGCCGAGCTCGACGCCATCATCACGGTAACTAATTAAGCCTCTCTCGACCGAGGACTTCATCTCCTTGCCTTTGACTGGGCATCCCTGATGCCCTACATGTTTTCGTAGGGCGCCGCCGACGTTCCGTGCACTCTCCTGCACTTCGTGAACAACGAGTTGGTCGATGTCGCCAAGGGCAAAATCGTTCAACCGGGCAACCCCTTGTTCCACGGTACCCAGATGCCACCCAACTTGTTTAGGGTTCAACTGGTTCGGGTGCTGCCAGGCTGCGACGAGTTGTTACCTCCGATTCGACCCGTCAGGGCCGACGATGATGACGTGATGACCCTCAGCGCCTGCCTGAGCTGGCCCCTGCTTTGGCCGAAGAGCCAGATTCGTTTGGGGGCGGGGGACACCACCCCAAAGACAACACCGCCAGTCGTGCCGGCGCCAAGTCGGCCCCATGGCAAGACCGCTGCAACGGTGCCGGACATCCCTATGCCACTGGATCCAAACATGCATATGGCACAGGATCAGAACGACGACGACGATGATACATTTGCCAACGTCGATCAGTACTTTGCCGATCATGGGTACGGTGGCGACTTCATGGGGCCTCCTTCTCAAGAACCCAACCCAACAAAAGACGTGCGCGATCTAGCTGGTACCGCGGAGAAGCCAAGTTGCAATAGGCGTCGTCTGCAGTTCAGCTCTCAGGAGACGCCTCCAGCTGCCGACTTCACCGAGCCTCAGATAGGCGAGGTGCGAAATATGATCAGCCCCAACACACTCAAGAAGGCGGTCTGTGAGCAGAACTCGGTCCCATTACAGGAGAAGAAGAAGGCACGCAAAAGAAAGACTAACAAGGGTGCGGGCCAGCCGGCACCGAGTATGATCCGTGCTCAGGACGGGCCACCTTCACCTGAGGATATATCGAGGAGGGTGCATGTGGCGGGTAGGCCGATGCTACCGAGAAATATGCTCGATGCTGCAACCGGTGCTATGCGGAGTCTGCATGACAGTGTTCTTTCTTTGGAGAAGCGGCGTCTCGGAGAGAAGGATGTGGCATACCCGGTTTTCGCGGCCAAGGTGCCAGAGGGCAAGGGCTTTGTGGATAACTCCATCGGGGGTACGATCGTCCTGCGGTTTGATGACATCCACGCTATGTTGAACCTTCATCCGCTGCACTACACCTTCGTTCGGCTATTTTCGCTGAGTATGGAGAAGCGGATCATTTGCGACAAGACCCCGGACATCGTGATAGTCGACCCCTTCTACATGCGTGCCAAGATCTTGGGCAGCGCTGGGGACCGGCAAGTCGCGAGTTCTTACCTCGAAGGCGTCATTCTGGCAAACCAAGATAAGGATAACTTCCTCGTGCCTTACTTTCCCGAGGAAGTCCTCCCCTCAATCGCCCCGTAACATATGAATTCTTAGATTTCGATCGTTTTTCTTTTAACATTCCGTGTTTTCTGCAGTGACACACGTTGCACGCTCATCCTCCTAAGCCCCAAATATTCCATGGCCACGTATTTCGACCCGGACCGTCAGTCGAACGTAGACTACACAAATGTCAAGAAGGTTCTTGATGATGTTCTCCCCGGCTACGTCAAATCTGGAGGCACCTTCACTAGGCCTATTCGTAAGTACGGCAAGCACGTGTTCTCCCACAATACGACGTTCTGCTGCGTCAAGCAGCCGCCTGGCGGTCAGAAGGGTGCCTACTATGCCATCCATCACATGCGGGCGATCGTACGGGACCATCATCAACTTATGCTACCGAGTAGACTCAAAGATTGGGCCGCGAGCGTGTCGGCAATCCAGGACGCGGACATCAGAAAAGAATTCTTTCGCATCCAGTCGGAGTTTGCGGAAATCATCCATCAAGATGTCTTTCGTACCGCGGGGTAGTTCTACCTCAGAAATCAACCGTCCAACAGTGACATCGACACAATCCTACAAATGCAGGCTGACAACGCCCCTTCTTTCATGACTCCCACGATAGACGGCGGCTTCATCCACGCTCCGATCCCTTGAGTCGAGTCGAAAGCAGTGATGCTGTGTCTAGTTCTGAAACATCGATTGGCTCATGTTGTAATTAAACTTTAATGAAGTTGTAGTATGTCTCTTTGGTTTCGAGAGTCATTCAACTTAAGATGTAATCGATGCTATTAATGTCTTGCTTTTCTCTTCCGATCGTTCTGTTGCATACTTATATATTGCTTATGTATTGTCTGTGAATTGGTACTAACGTTTCGTTTGGCTACTGCATAGCGATGCCGTGGTATGTCGTGTACAAGGGTAAGGTTCCCGGAGTCTACGACGACTGGGAGGAGTGTCGGAGACAGGTTCACCGATTCAGCGGTAACAGTTACAAAGGGTACGCCACTAGGGTCGAGGCCAAATCTAGATACGCCCGCTATCTAGCGTGAGAGGCGAGGGAGCGTTGGAGGAACCGGATGAAGACAAGTTTCATCGTGATGATGCTCATCGTGATGACCGCAACTCTCTTCTATGTGATGGTAGTTTAGATGATCGATATCGACTTGTAATGTGAAGACAAACTCGCGGTCTCGAGACTTGTAATATAATGTTCTATCTTTGTTTGGTCTTTTCAATTGGAAGACTAATATGATGACTTGTATTCGGAGACTAAAATGATGAATTGTATTCAGAGACTAATCTTCTATTGTATTCGATGAATCTGTTGTTGATGTGTGCTGTCTATATTTTGTCCAATTATACATTTTGTAACCTGTGCAAAAAAAAGAAAATAAAAAAATAAAAAACCCTAATATTCATACTAATGGCGCATCACATCATAGTGCGCCATTAGTATGCCAAAGGATACTAATGGCGCATCATTAAATAGTGCACCATTAGTATGCCGAAGTTACTAATGGCGCATCTTGCTGTCGTGCGCCATTAGTATGCCAAAGCACCTGGGTATACATGGCCCCCTGGGAGGCATACTAATGGCGCACTGTTGTATATACTAATGGCGCATCTGTGGTGCGCCATTAGTATACCAGATACTAATGGCGCACCAGTGGTGCGCCATTAGTAAAATATACTAATGGCGTGCTACTAATGGCGCACCACTAATGCGCCATTAATGGCCAAATTAGGTGCGCCATTAGTAGGCCTTTTCCTAGTAGTGTTAGTTGTAATGCTTGCAAGGCTTATGTGATGTGCATTACCGAGAGGGCCCAGAGATACCTCTTCGACAATCGGAGTGACAAATCCTAATCTTGAAATACGCCAACCCAACATTCACCTTTGGAGACACCTGTAGAGCTCCTTTATAATCACCCAGTTACGTTGTGACGTTTGGTAGCACACAAAGTGTTCCTCCGGTAAACGGGAGTTGCATAATCTCATAGTCATAGGAACATGTATAAGTCATGAAGAAAGCAATAGCAACATACTAAACAATCGGGTGCTAAGCTAATGGAATGGGTCATGTCAATCACATCATTCTCCTAATGATGTGATCCCATTAATCAAATGACAACACATGTCTATGGTTAGGAAACATAACCATCTTCGATTAACGAGCTAGTCAAGTAGAGGCATACTAGTGACGTTTGGTTTGTCTATGTATTCACACAAGTATTATGTTTCCGGATAATACAATTCTAGCATGAATAATAAACATTTATCATGATATAAGGAAATAAAATAATAACATTATTATTGCCTCTAGGGCATATTTCCTTCAGTCTCCCACTTGCACTAGAGTCAATAATCTAGATTACACAGTAATGATTCTAACACCCATGGAGCTTTGGTGCTGATCATGTTTTGCTCATGGAAGAGGCTTAGTCGACGGGTCTGCTACATTCAGATCCGTATGTATCTTGCAAATCTCTATGTCTCCCTCCTGGACTAGATCCCGGATGGAATTGAAGCGTCTCTAGATGTGCTTGGTTCTCTTGTGAAATCTGGATTCCTTTGCCAAGGCAATTGCACCAGTATTGTCACAAAAGATTTTCATTGGACCCGATGCACTAGGTATGACACCTAGATCGGATATGAACTCCTTTATCCAGACTCCTTCATTTGCTGCTTCCGAAGCAGCTATGTACTCCGCTTCACATGTAGATCCCGCCACAAAGCTTTGTTTAGAACTGCACCAACTGATAGCTCCACCGTTTAATGTAAACACGTATCCAGTTTGCGATTTAGAATCGTCCGGATCAGTGTCAAAGCTTGCATCAATGTAACCATTTACGATGAGCTCTTTGTCACCTCCATATATGAGAAACATATCCTTAGTCCTTTTCAGGTATTTCAGGATGTTCTTGACCGCTATCCAGTGATCCACTCCTGGATTACTTTGCTACCTCCTTGCTAGACTTATAGCAAGACACACATCAGGTCTGGTACACAACATTGCATACATGATAGAGCCTATGGCTGAAGCATAGGGAACATCTTTCATTTTCTCTCTATCTTCTGCATTGGTCGAACTTTGAGTTTTACTCAATTTCACACCTTGTAACACAGGCAAGAATCCTTTCTTTGCTTGATCCATTTTGAACTTTTTCAAAACTTTGTCAAGGTATGTGCTTTGTGAAAGTCCAATTAAGCGTCTCGATCTGTCTCTATAGATCTTGATGCCCAATATGTAGGCAGCTTCACCGAGGTCTTTCATTGAAAAACTTTTATTCAAGTATCCTTTTATGCTATCCAGAAATTCTATATCATTTCCGATTAGTAATATGTCATCTACATATAATATCAAAAATGCTACAGAGCTCCCACTCACTTTCTTGTAAATACAGGCTTCTCCAAAAGTCTGTATAAAACCAAATGCTTTGATCACACTATCAAAGCGTTTATTCCAACTCCGAGAGGCTTGCACCAGTCCATAAATGGATCGCTGAAGCTTGCACACTTTGTTAGCTCCCTTTGGATCGAGAAAACCTTCCGGCTGCATCATATACAACTCTTCTTGCAGAAATCCATTCAGGAATGCAGTTTTGACATCCATTTGCCAAATTTCATAATCATAAAATGTGGCAATTGCTAACATCATTCGGACAGACTTAAGCATCGCTACGGGTGAGAAGGTCTCATCGTAGTCAATCCATTGAACTTGCCGAAAACCTTTTGCGACAAGTCGAGCTTTGTAGACAGTAACATTACCGTCAGCGTCAGTCTTCTTCTTGAAGGTCCATTTATTCTCACTTGCTTGCCGATCATTGGGCAAGTCAACCAAAGTCCATACTTTGTTCTCATACATGGATCCCATCTCAGATTTCATGGCTTCAAGCCATTTTGCGGAATCTGGGCTCACCATCGCTTCTTCATAGTTCGTAGGTTCATCATGATCTAGTAGCATGACTTCCAAAACAGGATTACCGTACCACTCTGGCGCAGATCTTACTCTGGTTGATCTACGAGGTTCAGTAGTATCTTGTTCTGAAGTTTCATGATCATTATCATTAGCTTCCTCACTAATTGGTGTAGGTGTCACAAAAACTGGTTTCTGTGATGTACTACCTTCCAATAAGGGAGCAGGTACAGTTACCTCATCAAGTTCTACTTTCCTCCCACTCACTTCTTTCGAGAGAAACTCCTTCTCTAGAAAGTTTCCGAATTTAGCAACAAAAGTCTTGCCTTCGGATCTGTGATAGAAGGTGTATCCAATAGTTTCCTTTGGATATCCTCTGAAGACACATTTTTTCTGATTTGGGTTCGAGCATATCAGGTTGAAGCTTTTTCACATAAGCATCGCAGCCCCAAACTTTCAGAAACGACAACTTTGGTTTCTTGCCAAACCATAGTTCATAAGGCGTCGTCTCAACGGATTTTGATGGTGCCCTATTTAACGTGAATGCGGCCGTCTCTAGAGCATATCCCCAAAACGATAGCGGTAAACCAGTAAGAGACATCATAGATCGCACCATATCAAGTAAAGTACGATTACGACGTTCGGACACACCATTACGCTGTGGTTTCCGGGTGGCGTGAGTTGCAAAACTATTCCACATTGTTTCAAATGTACACCAAACTCGTAACTCAAATATTCTCCTCCACGATCAGATCGTAGGAATTTTATTTTCTTGTTACGATGAATTTCAACTTCACTCTGAAATTCTTTGAACTTTTCAAACGTTTCAGACTTATGTTTCATTAAGTAGATATACCCATATCTGCTTAAGTCATCTGTGAAGGTGAGAAAATAACGATATCCGCCAAGAGCCTCAACATTCATCGGACCACATACATCTGTATGTATGATTTCCAACAAATCTGTTGCTCTCTCCATAGTACCAGAGAACGGTGTTTTTGTCATCTTACCCATAAGGCACGGTTCGCAAGTACCAAGTGATTCATAATCAAGTGGTTCCAAAAGCCCATCAGTATGGAGTTTCTTCATGCGCTTTACACCGATATGACCAAAACGGCAGGGCCACAAAAAAGTTGCACTATCATTATCAACTCTGCATCTTTTGGCTTCAACATTATGAATATGTGTGTCACTACTATCGAGATTTAATAAGAATAGACCACTCTTTAAGGGTGCATGACCATAAAAGATATTACTCATATAAATAGAACAACCATTATTCTCTGATTTAAATGAATAACCGTCTTGCATCAAACAAGATCCAGATATAATGTTCATGCTTAACGCTGGCACCAAATAACAATTATTTAGGTCTAATACTAATCCCGAAGGTAGATGTAGAGGTAGCGTGCCGACTGCGATCACATCGACTTTGGAACCATTTCCCACGGGCATCACCTCGTCCTTAGCCAATCTTCGCTTAAACCGTAGTCCCTGTTTCGAGTTGCAAATATTAGCAGCAGAACCAGTATCAAATACCCAGGTGCTACTGCGAGCATTAGTAAGGTACACATCAATAACATGTATATCACATATACCTTTGTTCACCTTGCCATCCTTCTTATCCGCCAAATACTTGGGGCAGTTCCGCTTCCAGTGACCAGTCTGCTTGCAGTAGAAGCACTCAGTTTCAGGCTTAGGTCCAGGTTTGGGTTTCTTCTCTTAAGTAGCAACTTGCTTGCTGTTCTTTTTGAAGTTCCCCTTCTTCTTCCCTTTGCCCTTTTTCTTGAAACTAGTGGTCTTGTTGACCATCAACACTTGATGCTCCTTCTTGATTTCTACCTCCGCAGCTTTCAGCATTGCGAAGAGCTCGGGAATAGTCTTATTCATCCCTTGCATATTATAGTTCATCACGAAGCTCTTGTAGTTAGGTGTTAGTGATTGGAGAGTTCTGTCAATGACACAATCATCTGGAAGATTAACTCCCAATTGAATCAAGTGATTATTATACCCAGACATTTTGAGTATATGCTCACTGACAGAACTGTTCTCCTCCATCTTGCAGCTATAGAACTTATTGGAGACTTCATATCTCTCAATACGGGCATTTGCTTGAAATATTAACTTCTACTCCTGGAACATCTCATATGCTCCATGACGTTCAAAACGTCGTTGAAGTCCCGATTCTAAGCCGTAAAGCATGGCACACTAAACTATCGAGTAGTCATCAGCTTTGCTCTGCCAGACGTTCATAACATCTGGTGTTGCTCCAGCAGCAGGCCTGGCACCCAGCGGTGCTTCCAGGATGTAATTTTTCTATGTAGCAATGAGGATAATCCTCAAGTTACGGACCCAGTTCGTGTAATTGCTACCATCATCTTTCAATTTTGCTTTCTCAAGGAACGCATTAAATTTCAACGGAACAACAGCACGAGCCATCTATCTACAATCAAACATAAACAAGCAAGATACTATCAGGTACTAAGTTCATGATAAATTTAGGTTCAATTAATCATATTACTAAAGAACACCCACTTAGATAGACGTCCCTCTAATCCTCTAAGTGATTACGTGATCCAAATCAACTAAACCATGTCCGATCATCACGTGAGATGGAGTAGTTTCATTGGTGAACATCGCTATGTTGATCATATCTACTATATGATCCACGCTCGACCTTTCAGTCTCTGTGTTCCGAGGCCATATCTGTATATGCTTGGCTCGTCAAGTATAACCTGAGTATTCTGCTGTGCAACTGTTTTGCACCCGTTGTATTTGAACATAGAGCCTATCACACCCGATCATCACGTGGTGTCTCAGCACGAAGAACTTTCACAATGGTGCATACTCAGGGAGAACACTTCTTGATAATTAGTGAGAGATCATCTTAAAATGCTACCGTCAATCAAAGCAAGATAAGATGCATAAAAGATAAACATCACATGTAATCAATATAAGTGATATGATATGGCCATCATCATCTTGTGCTTGTGATCTCCATCTTCGAAGCACCGTCGTGATCACCATCGTCACCGGCACGACACCTTGATCACCATCGTAGCATCGTTGTCGTCTCGCCAATCTTTATGCTTCCATGACTATCGCTACCGCTTAGTGATAAAGTAAAGCATTACAGCGCAATTGCATTGCATACAATAAAGCGACAACCATATGGCTCCTGCCAGTTGCCGATAACTTGGTTACAAAACATGATCATCTCATACAATAAAATTTAGCATCATGTCTTGACCATATCACATCACAACATGCCCTGCAAAAACAAGTTAGACATCCTCTACTTTGTTGTTGCAAGTTTTACGTGGCTGCTACGGGCTTAAGCAAGAACCAATCTTACCTACGCATCAAAACCACAACGATAGTTTGTCAAGTTGGTGCTGTTTTAACCTTCGCAAGGACCGGGCGTAGCCACACTCGGTTCAACTAAAGTTGGAGAAACTGTCACCCGCTAGCCACCTTTGTGCAAAGCACGTCGGGAGAACCGGTCTCGCGTAAGCGTACGCGTAATGTCGGTCTGGGCCGCTTCGTCCAACAATACCGCCGAACCAAAGTATGACATGCTGGTAAGCAGTATGACTTATATCGCCCACAACTCACTTGTGTTCTACTCGTGCATATAACATCAACACATAAAACCTAGGCTGTGATGCCACTGTAGGGGAACGTAGTAATTTCAAAACATTTCCTACGCACACGCAAGATCATGGTGATGCATAGCAACGAGAGGGGAGAGTGTGATCTACATACCCTTGTAGACCGACAGCGGAAGCGTTAGCACAACGCGGTTGATATAGTCGTACGTCTTCACGGCCCGACTGATCAAGCACCGAAACTATGGCACCTCCGAGTTTTAGCACACGTTCAGCTCGATGACGATCCCCGAACTCTGATCCAGCAAAGTGTCGGGGAAGAGTTCCGTGAGCACGACAGCGTGGTGATGATCTTGATGTACTACCGTCGCAGGGCTTGGCCTAAGCACCGCTACAATATTATCAAGGATTATGGTGGAAGGGGGCACCGCACATGGCTAACAATATGATCACGTGGATCAACTTGTGTTTAGGGGTGCCCCTGCCCCCGTATATAAAGGAGCAAGGGGAGGAGGCCGGCCGGCCCCTATGGCGCGCCAAGGAGGAGTCCTCCTCCTAGTAGGAGTAGGACTCCTACTAGGAGGGGGAAAGAAGTGGGGAGGGAGAAGGAAAGGGGGGCGCCCCCCCCCTCTCCTAGTCCAATTCGGACCAGGGGGGAGGAGGCGTGC
>NC_041384.1:733929478-734071306 GCF_002162155.2 Triticum dicoccoides | reverse complement strand
GAAATCACCCGGAACACTTCCGCTGTCCGAATATAGCCGTCCAATATATCAATCTTTATTTCTCGACCATTTCGAGACTCCTCGTCATGTCCGTGATCACATCCGGGACTCCGAATTAACTTCGGTACATCAAAACTCATAAACTCATAATATAACTGTCATCGAAACCTTAAGCGTGCGGACCCTACGGGTTCGAGAACAATGTAGACATGACCGAGACACGTCTCCGGTTAATAACCAATAGCGGAACCTGGATGCTCATATTGGCTCCTACATTTTCTACGAAGATCTTTATCAGTCAGACCGCATAACAACATACGTTGTTCCCTTTGTCATCGGTATGTTACTTGCCTGAGATTCGATTGTCGGTATCTCAATACCTAGTTCAATCTCTTTACCGGCAAGTCTCTTTACTCGTTTCGTAATACATCATCTTGCAACTAACTCATTAGTTGTAATGCTTGCAAGGCTTATGTGATGTGCATTACCGAGAGGGCCCAGAGATACCTCTCCGACAATCAGAGTGACAAATCCTAATCTTGAAATACGCCAACCCAACATTCACCTTTGGAGACACCTGTAGAGCTCCTTTATAATCACCCAATTACGTTGTGACGTTTGGTAGCACACAAAGTGTTCCTCCGGTAAACGGGAGTTGCAAAATCTCATAGTCATAGGAACATGTATAAGTCATGAAGAAAGCAATAGCAATATACTAAACGATCGGGTGCTAAGCTAATGGAATGGGTCATGTCAATCACATCATTCTCCTAATGATGTGATCCCATTAATCAAATGACAACACATGTCTATGGTTAGGAAACATAACCATCTTCGATTAACGAGATAGTCAAGTAGAGGCATACTAGTGACGTTTGGTTTGTCTATGTATTCACACAAGTATTATGTTTCCGGATAATACAATTCTAGCATGAATAATAAACATTTATCATGATATAAGGAAATAAAATAATAACATTATTATTGCCTCTAGGGCATATTTCCTTCACAATGTCCATGGTCAGGAAACCATAACCATCAATTGATCAACGAGCTAGTCAACTAGAGGCTTACTAGGGACATGGTGTTGTCTATGTATCCACACATGTATCTGAGTTTCCTATCAATACAATTATAGCATGGATAATAAACGATTGTCATGAACAAGGAAATAACCAATTTATTGTTGCCTCTAGGGCATATTTCCAACAGTCTGCCACTTGCACTAGAGTCAATAATCTAGTTCACATCGCCATGTGATTAACATTCACAGGTCACATCGCCATGTGACCAACATCCAAAGAGTTTACTAGAGTTCAATAATCTAGTTCACATCACTATGTGATTAACACTCAATGAGTTCTGGGTTTGATCATGTTACTTGTGAGAGAGGTTGTAGTCTACGGGTCTGTCACATTCAGATCCGTATGTACTTTGCAAATCTCTACGCTATATGTGGAGCCATTTCAAATAACGGTTCTACTTGGAGCTATTCTAAATTGTTGCTCCATTATACGTATCCGGTATCTCCACTCAGAGCTATCTGGATAGGTGTTAAGCTTGCATCGACGTAACTCTTTACGTCGAACTCTTTATCACCTCCATAACCGAGAAACATATCCTTATTCCTCTAAGGATAATTTTGACCGATATCTGGTGATCTACTCCTAGATCACCTTTGTACCCTCTTGCCAGACATGTGGCAAGGCACACATCAGGTGCGGTACTCAGCATGGCATACCGTATAGAGCCTATGACAAAAGCATAGGGGACGACCTTCGTCCTTCCTCTTTCTTCTGCCGTGGTCGAGCTTTAAGTCTTAACTTCATACCTTACAACTCAGGCAAGAGCTCCTTCTTTGGCTGATCCATCTTGAACACCTTCAAGATCATGTCAAGGTATGTGCTCATTTGAAAGTACCATTAAGCGTTTTTTATCTACCCTTATAGATCTTGATGCTCAATGTTCAAGTAGCTTAATCCAGGTTTTCCATTGAAAAACACCTTTCACATAACCCTATATGCTTTCCAGAAATTGTACATCATTCCGGATCAACAATATGTCATCCACATATACTTATCAGAAATGTTGTAGTGCTCCCACTCACTTTATTGTAAATACTAAAGGAAATATGCCCTAGAGGCAATAATAAAGTTATTATTTATTTCCTTATATCATGATAAATGTTTATTATTCATGCTAGAATTGTATTAACCGGCAACATAATACATGTGTGAATACATAGATAAACAAAGTGTCACTAGTACGCCTCTACTTGACTAGCTTGTTAATCAAAGATGGTTATGTTTCCTAACCATGAACAAGTGGTTGTTATTTGATTAACGGGATCACATCATTAAGTGAATGATCTGATTGACATGACCCATTCCATTAGCTTAGCACCCGATCATTTAGTATGTTGCTATTGCTTTCTTCATGACTTATACATGTTCCTATGACTATGAGATTATGCAACTCCCGTGTGCCAGAGGAACACTTTGTGTGCTACCAAACGTCACAATGTAACTGGGTGATTATAAAGGAGCTCTACAGGTGTCTCCAAAGGTACATGTTGGGTTGGCGTTTTTCGAGATTAGGATTTGTCACTCCGATTGTCGGAGAGGTATCTCTGGGCCCTCTCGGTAATGCACATCACTTAAGCCTTGCAAGCATTGCAACTAATGAGTTAGTTGCGGGATGATGTATTATAGAACGAGTAAAGAGACTTGCCGGTAACGAGATTGAACTAGGTATTTGGAATACCGATGATCGAATCTCGGGCAAGTAACATACCGATGACAAAGGGAACAACGTATGTTGTTATGCGGTCTGACCGATAAAGATCTTCGTAGAATATGTAGGAGCCAATATGGGCATCCAGGTCCCGCTATTGGTTATTGACCGGAGACATGTCTCGGTCATGTCTACATTGTTCTCGAACCCGTAGGGTCCGCACGCTTAAGGTTACGATGACAGTTATATTATGAGTTTATGCATTTTGATGTACCGAAGGTTGTTCGGAGTCTCGGATGTGATCACGGACATGACGAGGAGTCTCGAAATGGTCGAGACATAAAGATTGATATATTGGAAGCCTATGTTTGGATATCGGAAGTGTTCCGAGTGAAATCGGGATTTTACCGGAGTACCGGGAGGTTACCGGAACCCCCCGGGAGATATATGGGCCATAGTGGGCCTTAGTGGAAAAGAGAAGAGGCAGCCCAACATGGGCCGCGCGCCCCTCCCCTCCCTTGGTCCGAATAGGACAAGGAGAGGGGGCCGGCCCCTCTCTCTCCTTCCCCCCCCTCCGCGAATCCTATTCCAACTAGGATTGGGGGGGGGGGGGGGGTAAATCCTACTCCCAGAGGGAGTAGGACTCTCCTGGCGCGCCTCTCTATGGCCGGCCGCACCCCCCTCCCTTAGTCCTTTACATACGGAGGCAGGGACACCCCAGAAACACACAAGTTGATCCACGTGATCATATTCTTAGCCGTGTGCGGTGCCCCCTTCCACCATAGTCCTCGATAATATTGTAGCGGAGTTTAGGCGAAGCCCTGCTGCAGTAGTACATCAAGATCGTCACCACGCCGTCGTGCTGACGGAACTCTTCCCCGACACTTTGCTGGATCGGAGTTCGGGGATCGTCATCGAGCTGAACGTGTGCTAGAACTCGGAGGTGCCGTAGTTTCGGTGCTTGATCGGTCGGACCGTGGAGACGTACGACTACATCAACCAAACGCTTCCGTTGTCGATCTACAAGGTACGTAGATCATACTCTCCCCTCTCGTTGCTATGCATCACCATGATCTTGCGTGTGCGTAGGAATTTTTTTGAAATTACTACGTTCCCCAACAAATACAAGTTTCTAACAAACTTTGTATAAACCCATAAACTTTGATTACTCCATCAAAGTATATATTCCGACTCCAAGATGCTTGCTCTAGTCCATGGAAGGATCGCTGGAGCTAGCATACCTTTTAGCATCCTTAGGATCGACAAAACCTTTCTGATTGTATCACATACAACCTTTCCTTACGAAAACTGGTAAGGAAACTTGTTTTGACATCCATCTGCCAGATTTCATAAATGCAGCTTATGCTAACTTGATTCCGACGGACTTAAGCATCGCTACGGGTGAGAAAATCTCATCATAGTCAACTTCTTGAACTTGTGAAAAACTCTTCGCCACAAGTCAAGCTTCATAGACGATGACATTACCATCCACGTCCGTCTTCTTCTTAAAATCCACATGTACCTAACAGCCTTACGACCATCAAGTAGTTCTTCCAAAGTCTACACTTTGTTTTCATACATGGATCCTCTCTTGGATTTTATGTCCTCGAGCCAATTTTTAGAATCCGGACCCACCATCGCTTCTCCATAGCTCATAGGTTCATCGTTGTCCAACAACGTGACCTTTAAGACATGGTTACCACTTAGAAGTTATACACACCCTTGTCAACGCATGAGGTTCGATAGTAACTTGATCTGAAGCTCCATGATCATCATCATTAGCTTTCTCTTCAACTGAGGCAGGTGCCACAGAAACATTTTTCCCGTGCTGCGCTACTCTATGGTTGAAGTAAAGGTTCAACAACTTTATCAAGTTCTATCTTCCTCCCACTCAATTCTTTCGAGAGAAACTTTTCCTCAATAAAGGACCCGATTCGAGAAACAATCCCTATTTCTTTTGGATCTGAGACAGGAGGTATACCCAACTGTTTTGGGTGTCCTATGAAGATGCATTTATCCGCTTTGGGTTCGAGCTTATCAGCCTGAAACTTTTTCACATAAGCGTCGCAGCCCCAAACTTTTAAGAAATGACAGCTTAGGTTTCTCTAAACCATAGTTCATATGGTGTCATCTCATCGGAATTACGTGGTGCCCTATTTAAAGTGAATGTGGTTATCTCTAATGCCTAACCCATAAACTATCGTGGTAATTCGATAAGAGACATCATGGTATGCATCATATCCAATAGGGTGCAGTTATGATGTTCGGACACACCATCACACTATGGTGTTCCAGGTTGTATTAGTTGTGAAACAATTTCCACAATGTCTTAATTCTGTGCCAAACTCGTAATTTCAGATATTCATCTCTATGATCATATCATAGATATTTTATCCTCTTGTCACGACGATCTTCAACTTCACCCTGAAATTACTTGAACCTTTCAATAATTCGGACTCGTGATTCATCAAGTAAATATACTCAGCATCTGCTCAAATCATCTGTGAAGTAAGAATATAACGATATCCACTACATGCCTCAGCACTCATTGGACTGCACACATCAAGATGTATTACTTCCAACAAGTTGCTTTTCTTGTTCCATCTTACTGAAAACGAGGCCTTTCAGTCATCTTGCTCATGTGGTATGATTTGCATGTCTCAAGTGATTCAAAATCAAGCGAGTCCAAAGATCCATCAACATGGAGCTTCTTCATGCGTTTTATACCATTGTGACTAAAATTGCAGTGCCACAAGTATGTGGTACTATCATTACTATCTTATATCTTTTGGCATGAACATGTGTATCACTACGATCGGGATTCAATAAACCATTCATTTTAGGTGTAAGACCATTGAAGGTATTATTCAAATAAACAGAGTAACTATTATTCTCCTTAAATGAATAACCACATTGCGATGAACATAATCTAATCATGTCCATGCTCAACGCAAACACCAAATAACAATTATTAGTTTAACACCAACCCCGATGGTAGACGGAGCGTGCGATGTTTGATCACATCAACCTTGGAAACTTTTCCAACACCTATCGTCGTCTCTCCTTTGGCTAGTCTCCGTTTATTCTATAGCCTTTTATTTTGAGTTACTAACACTTAGCAACCGAACCGGTATCTAATACCCTGCTGCTACTAGGAGTACTAGTAAAGTACACATTTAATATATGTCCAATACATATTTCTGTTAACCTTGTCAGCCTACTCATCTACCAAGTATCTAGGGTGGTTCTGCTTTGGTGACTGTCATGGTTTTGTCACGGCAGATGTCCTAGAGAAAGGACTTAGTCGTGGAGCCATCGCTATGGGTTAGCTTGAAGGGGTTAAAGTGGACACAAGGACGCAAGAGAGTTTATACTAGTTCGGCCCCTTCAATGAAGGTAAAAGCCTACGTCTAGTTGTGATGGAATTGATGGGTGTTTCAATGACTAGGGAGCAAATAAGCTTCGCCTATGTCTCGAGTTGTTGTCTGTTGTCCTTGAACCGCCGCCGGGTCATCCCCTTATATACATGGGTGACGCCCGTCGGTTTACAGAGTCCCAACACCAGCTCATAGATGTGTCCGGTTTGGTCTCTACTTATTCCTTACTTACAATACAAGTTACATATTGACGCCGGTTTACGGCTACAGGCTCTCAGCCGATTATGGGTCTTGAGCCCTCATCTATCTTCATGGGCTTTAGCATGCTTAGCTACTGATGAAGTTAATCCGGCCCAGATAGGCCGGTTTACGCCCAGTAGTAATATCCCCAACATTAGGCCCCAGATTGATTTGAACAGGTTCATGTCAATCCTTAGCAAAACTTCATCTTCAACGTCTTCTTGTAGTTTGGTGAACCACCGTGATGTCATCTTCTCTTATTGTTGTAAATCGGCGTGACGTCATTTATCATAAAGAAACTATCCGTGATACCTTCTTGTTTAATAGATCTGCGATAATCGAGGCGACAGCTCTGTTTCCAAACTTGCAGCTCCTTGATTTTCGCGCCTGACCCATGTCCCTTGCTTTATAAATAGGACCGAAGGGTCATTTCTTTTTCCCCTGCTTGGCCTTCTGCTTCTTCTTCCTCGCGTCGCCCAGTCTTCGGAGCTCCACCGCCGTCGTCGACCTCTGCACCAACTTTGGCCGCTGCATCACCCTGAGCGTACCAGAGCACCGCGGCGACCTTCCGCTTCTTCCTCAGCTCCAGTAAGTCTTCTATCCCTTTCATCACAAATCTGTTCTAGGGTTTCCATGTTCTCGACTGTTCATGGCTTGCTTCTTGTTCATATGATAGATCCTTAGACGAGTCTGTGAATCTTCGGTCTGTGTAGTAGTAGTTTTTATCCTCCGTTTTCACTTTCGCATATTAAGACCATAGATCTTATCCGTACCTTCGCTTATTGGTTCGGCACTGCTCCTTTAGGGCCTTGAATATTTATCTCCTTTATAAACATGTTCCAGATCCAAAGCTGTAGTATAATCTTGTGAAATCTGTTTTTGTGTACTTACTCATCTGCAGTCTTGACTGTTCAATGCTTAGATCAGGCGATTTAACTTTATAGAAATTTTTTACGAACCGGTATATACCATTAGTCCCCTTGTTGAACCGCCAGATGTTGGTCGCTTCATGAAACTCTGGTTCAGATAGTTTTGTCTCCGGTTTAACAGTGTCCATACCAACGTATCTTGATCAAATGCATTTTTGAAACGGGATCTTCTACCTTGTAGATTCCATCATGGCCAAGCAAGTGTATGAGTGCAATTGGGTCCCTTCTCGCGTCACAGAGGATCAACTGGACGATTTAGTCCTGATTGGCGCCTTGGGCAGCAAAGATACCATCCATTGGAGGGCTCCTGGCAAAGAATGCCCCCCCACACCCCGAGAAGGAGAGGTTGTTGTTTTTGTAGATCACCTAGCCCGGGGCTTTAAACCGCCCGGTTCTAAATTTTACCGGGATGTTTTAGCCGATTTTCAACTCCATCCGCAAGACACTGGCCCCAACTTTGTTACCAATATGTGCCACTTCCAAGTACTCTGTGAGGTGTTCTTTCAAGAGGAGCCCATAGTGGAATTATTCAGAGATCTTTTCCATCTAAACCGCTGTACCGAATTTACTGATGGCTCTAATACGGAGTTGGGTGGCATGGCAATTCAGAAAAGGAAAGAGGTCACATACCCTCACGCCAAGCTGCACAGTCACCCCAAGGAGTGGAATCAGACATGGTTCTACTGCAAAGACACCTCCCCTGTTGGTGAGAATCCCTTGCCTGGCTTTCGTCCGGAGCGGCTCAGCAATACACACCCTTTTCCTTAGAGATTGACTGCCCAGGAGAGAAGCAAACATGCTCCCCAGCTATCAAAGCTCAGAGCCTTTATGGCCAACGGTTTAACCGGTGTTGATCTCGCTCGCTGTTGGATATCATGGAGCATATTTCCCCTTAGTCAGCGCTCCGGTTTGATGTGCGAGTATACTGATAATGTTGATGACCCACTGCGACATTCAAAACTCCAACTCTCTGGTGAAGGAATCACAGAGGCTGTGCGCAAGATACTGAATGAACCGGAACATGTCTGCGCTAGAACCGGCCTGCTTCCCTTCTGTGCCACCAACAAATCGCCAGCTGTAAGACTTTGATTTTTCTCTTTGTTGAATCTGTTATTGACATGTCTGGTTATTATTTGTAATATCAGTGTCTGTATAATCAGGGCGATGATCCGTTTTGGAGCAAAAAGCTGCCGCAGGAGAAACCAGAGAAGGCAGACAAACCGGAAAGAGCAATCCGGCAAAAAACTAAAGATGTGAAGAAGACTGCCCACAGGAAAAGAACCACTGCATCTTCTAATCCGGCCCCTGATGATGAGGTGGATAATCCGGACTTTGAGGTAGAGCTTGACTCACTTGGTTTATTTTTCATGCGTCTTATTGATGATGATATTTGTCAGGATGATGCTGAAGCCAACCACACGGATGTTGCAGAGGTAATTATTCTCTCTTCCGATTCAGAAACTTTGCCTTCACAAATAATTCGTCAGGCAAACCGGAAAGTTAAATTTTCTCATCCTCTTGCTTATTTGGATCCTAAACTTCTTATGAAGACTCAACAACACGAGGCTCGCCGCACAACCCGGCACAGCGGCCAGGTAGTTACCTCCGCCGGTTTACCGAACAGTCCGGTTCGGAAACGTCATTCTGAGGTCTCTAACTCGCCTATCAGTGCTTGTCCTAAAGCGGGCTGCTTTCGTCAACCTCTTAATCCGTCTGACTCCGATTACCAGGTTATTTCCCACTCATCTTCTGGCGAGTCATCGGCCACTCAGCTCCCGCCGCTCAAAACGGTGCTTGGGTAAGCCATATTTATTGTGATGTTTGCAGTACATTGCCTTAGAACACATGCTGTATTTAATTTGGTTACTCTTCTCAGGGCCAAACCTAGGCCAAGCAAGAAGGCCCGCTTGGACAAAGCGGCCGAAGAAGATGTCATTCTTAAAGCGGCTATCTCTGAGGATATTCCCAACAATCCACCACAGCCAGATGATGATCTTATTGCTGAAGAGAGACCTGTTGATACCTCAGGCCCTATCCAACAGCCCACAGGTTCCATCCGGATTGAAAGCTCCACCGGTCCAGCAAAATCTACTGAGAAGCCAACAGCTCCAGTGCAAACCGGCGGTACCAAGGATGATGAGGTTGTCATTACTGGCACTGGTCATGCTGAACCAAGCAATCCTGTCGCTTTATCCAAACATTCTGCCAAGGAAGAATTTGCTGCTTTTGGCAAAGGCACGTGGAACGCTAATCTGACGGCTTACTCTGCTCTGAACGCCCAAGATATCCATTCCGGCTATCTGAACCGGCTGTATACCAGTCGTGACTATGAAGCCGGTCTGGTTAATATGATGAAAGATAAATATGAGGTAACTTCCATATGCTCCTTCCTGCTTGTATGCTTTTATTCTTGCTGACTCTCCTAGCCCCCAAGGGCCGGTTTGAACTATTCTTTCAAACCGGGACTTAATAATATAAACCTTGATGCTTTGAAATTTGCTGATGTAGCCCCCAAGGGCCGGTTCAACTTAGCATAGTTAAACCGGTACTTTAAGTAATTGAAACTGCCGCATCAGAATACATATGATCAAATAGCCATTAGCCCCCAAGTGCCAAGTTGAATACTTGTATTGAGCTTGGGACTTTGTAAATAATTGAAAGATGAAGATCGAATATGCATTAGCCCCCAAGTGCCAAGCGCATAACTTGTTATGTGGTTGGTACTTGAATCCTTCTACCGATTTGTTGAAACATATATCTGTATGCCTGCAGGCGGAGCTGAAGGCGAAAGAAAGCCAAGTCATCGATCTGCGAGAAAACCTGAAAACCCAACAGGCTGAAACCTCCAAGGCAAAAGAGGAATTGGCCAGTGCCTTAAGCGCCATGGAACAACTTAAGGAGAACTTCAAGAAGAAATGGGCGGATTGGGCCACTGAAAAGTCCGCTTTGATCAAACGAGCAGAGGATGCTGAGGCTGCATTGAAACCAGTGACGGATGGACTGACCAGCATAAAGCGGCACGTTCATGCCATGACCACTGCTATCTTTGGTAAGCCAGCTTGCCTTCTGAATTGGTTCTGCCTTCTTACAGAGTCGCCGGTTTATTAACCTTTTATGGTATTTCAGGGACACGCATTGGTCACTTGGGGTCAGATGTGCGGAAGAAATTGAAAGCCGCCTATACCTTGGTTGAACAATTGTATATTGGTGCCCAGCGGATCATCTGTACCGCGTCTCATAATAAACCGGCGCCCACTTTGATTCAAGATACTTTGATGAAACTGTCAGTGCTTCCTGCCCGGGTTGAAGAGCTGAAGAAATCTGCTGCTCGAACCGGTGCAATCAATGCTTTAATCCGGGCAAAAGCCTGGGTGCCGGATTTTGATCCTATTGAAGTGGCTCAAGGTTATCCCAGTTTGAAGGAAGACGGGTCAGAATTTGGTGAAGCGGATCTGCGAGCCATAAACCGGGAGGTACGTCCGTTAGCTTGTCAACTGGCTGAGGAAGCAGATTTGTCTCATTATCAAGCCCAATATGACAGCCAGAACAAGCGAATAGCTGCACCAATCCATGAATCGGAAAACTTGATCCCTCCAATCCGTAAGCATACTTACGCTCCCGATATTGACCCGTCTTCGCTAATCCATGACAAAGTTGTTTTTCAAGCATTGATGGGAATCAACTGGACAACTGTGGATTTTCAGCCACTGGGTAGAGAAACGGAAGCTGAAGCGGCGCAGGATGACCCACAACCATCAGGCCAGGCTGGTGGCAAAGCTTAAACCGGAAGCCGGTTTTAAAACTGTCTCTCCTTTGTGCAAAACAATTATGCTATTATGGGCACCATGTTGCCTTGTAATAGGCTAGCTGATACCTTTGATGTTGATATGCCTTCGCGCACAACTTGTTCTTCCTGTGGTAATGAACTTTCCAAAATACTTTCTGAAATAAGAAATTCATTAAGTGCCACCGCGGTTGTACCGTCAGGCGGAATATGATGTTTGTATATATAAAGTCAAAACATCCAAAACAAAATTTTAAGTATATGATCAACAAATTTGAGATACATAAAACCTGCCACCATTGAGTGTGAAGTTGGCTTGGCCAACCTTGAAGCGGAGCTTTTGCAAACCCACACTGTTGGAGGAAATAACAACTCCTGTATATGTATATGACACTGGTTACCATGTAAACCGTGCCGGGTTATAATGAACACCGTGTTACTCCATAAGAAGATGTTTACAACAAGGATCAAACCGGACAAATAGTCTCCGGATTGACGTGAACTGTGTTCCGTCAATTGATTGGTTAAAAAACTTTGTTGGTTTAAAGAACACAGTAAAAAGCAAAAAAAACCTTCAAAGAAAAGTATGAAGCAAAAGCAACGACAAAAACGTTTGCCAAAAAAGATTTATTTAAGCTGATCAAATGGCGTAACCATGGCCAAACACGACCAAGCTCCCGTTAGGTGTAACTATGGTTCTAGTTAGCCAGGCCCCCAAGTGATTCTTGTGGCATTTATGCCGACCAAATGGCGTGGTCATGGTTCGGGTTCGACCAAGCCCCTAAGTGATTCTGTGGCCTTAGGCCGATCAAGAGGCATGACTGGTTCAGACATGACCAAGTCCCCAAGTGATCTGGTGGCTTTCGCCTATCAAGAGGCATGGTATTGGTTCGGACACGACCAATCCTCCAAGTGATATAACACGATGCTTTTAGCAAAGCGAACTCAAGGGGTAAACCGGAGGCTGCTTTAGAGCAACTCCGTGTAACCTCACATGATGTAAAAGAACAGATACCCCGCTTTAGCTGAGGTTCCGGTTTATTATACTTAATCATAATATATACATTGTATGTACATAAGTATAGCCAATGGCTCAGGTATAGTAAGGCCGAAGATGAGCTATATTCCATGGCCTGTTAGTCTCTTCCTCTGATGTACGTGAGTCCTTATGCTCTCGAATATCGATCAGATAGTACGACCCGTTGTGCAGATTCTTGCTGACCACGAAAGGCCCCTCCCAAGGTGGGGATAGCTTATGCATATCAGTCTGATCTTGGATGAGCCGAAGCACCAAATCTCCTTCCTGGAAGGCTCTAGTTCTGACTCGGTGACTGTGATAACGACGATGATCATGCTGGTAAATCGCCGACCGGGCGGCTGCGATGTCACGCTCTTCATCCAACCGGTCCAAAGCATCTTGCCGTGCTGTCTTGTTGTCCGCTTCAACATAAGCCGTGACACGAGGTGAGTCATGACGAATATCGCTGGGGAGAACCGCCTCCGCTCCATAAACCATGCAGAACGGTGTGTATCCTGTTGATCTGTTGGGTGTTGTATTGATGCTCCATAACACAGATGGTAATTCTTCTACCCAACAACCCGGCGTTCTCTGCAAAGGAACCATGAGCCGGGGCTTGATGCCTCTCAAGATCTCTTGATTAGCTCTTTCTGCTTGACCATTGGACTGTGGATGTGCCACTGATGAAACGTCGAGCCGGATGTGCTCCCGTTCGCAGAACTCCTTCATAGCACCTTTGGATAAATTGGTACCATTATCTGTGATAATACTGTGCGAAAAGCCAAACCGGAAAATCACCTTTTTGATGAACTGAACCACCGTGGCCGCATCACACTTGCTAACAGGTTCTGCCTCCACCCACTTTGTAAACTTGTCCACCGCCACCAGGAGGTGGGTCTTCTTATCTTCGGACCTTTTGAAAGGCCCAACCATATCCAGCCCCCAACTCGCAAACGGCCAAGTAATTGGAATCATCCTCAATTCTTGCACCGGTACATGAGCACGTCTTGAAAACCTTTGGCAACCATCACATCGTCTGACCAGATCCTTCGCATCAGCATGAGAAGTTAACCAATAGAAACCATGGCAAAACGCTTTAGCCACCAGAGACTTTGAACCGGCATGGTGACCACAATCTCCTTCGTGGATCTCCCGCAAAATTTCACGGCCTTCCTCAGGAGACACACAACGTTGAAAAGCTCCTGATACACTGCAATGATGCAACTCACCGTTGATGACAGCCATGGACTTGGATCGCCGGATTATCTGCCGGGCTAGAATCTCATCTTCTGGCAACTCGCCCCGGTTCTTGTACGCCAGATAAGGAAGCGTCCAATCCGGAATAACATGAAGAACTGCCACCAATTGAGCCTCCGGATCAGGAATGGCCAAATCCTCTTCACCAGGGATCTTCACCGACGGGTTGTGCAGCACATCCAGAAAAACATTGGGTGGGACCGGTTTGCGCTGAGGGCCCAGCCGGCTTAAAGCATCCGCCGCTTCATTTTTCCGCCGGTGCACGTGGTCCACCTGATAGCCTCTGAAATAACCTGCAACAATATCCACCTCACGACGATATGCTGCCATGAGTGGGTCCTTGGAGTCCCAAGTGCCAGACACTTGCTGAGCCACAAGGTCCGAATCACCGAAGCACTTAACTCGACTTAGATTCATCTCCTTAGCCATCCGAAGACCATGGAGCAAGGCTTCATACTCAGGTGCATTGTTAGTACAAGGGAACATTAAACGGAGAACATAACAAAACTTATCACCTCGTGGGGAAGTTAATACGACTCCAGCCCCCGAGCCTTCCAACTGCCTGGATCCGTCAAAATGGATGGTCCAATACGTATGATCCGGTTTTTCTTCAGGTGCTTGCATTTCCGTCCAATCATTGATGAAATCAACAAGTGCCTGAGACTTAATCGCTGTCCGAGGCACATATTTCAAACCGTACGGCCCCAGCTCTATAGCCCACTTTGCAATCCGGCCAGTTGCTTCCCGGTTCTGGATGATATCTCCCAAAGGAGCAGAACTGACCACCGTAATTGGGTGCCCTTGGAAGTATTGCTTAAGTTTCCGGCTTGCCATAAAAACTCCGTACACCAGCTTCTGCCAATGCGGATACCTTTGCTTGGACTCAATGAGTACCTCGCTGATATAATAGACCGAACGTTGAACCGGATGCTCCTTACTTGCCTCCTTTCGTTCCACCACAATAGCCACGCTGACCGCATGAGCATTAGCAGCAACATATAGCAGTAACGGCTCCTTGTCAATGGGAGCGGCGAGCATAGGCAGATTGGCTAATTGGCACTTTAAGTCCTCAAATGCTTCATCAGCAGCAGAACTCCAGACGAACTGATCCGTCTTCTTCAACATCTGATACAAAGGGATCGCCTTCTCACCAAGGCGGCTGATAAACCGGCTTAACGCGGCAATCCGACCTGCCAGGCGTTGAACATCATTGATACACTTCGGTTTAGCCAGGGAGGTGATGGCTGTGATCTTCTCCGGATTAGCCTCAATTCCCCTGTTGGACACCAGAAAACCCAATAACTTGCCCGCCGGTACACCAAAGACACACTTGTCCGGATTAAGCATCATCTTGTACGTCCTTAGGTTATCAAAGGTTTCCTTCAAATCATCAACCAGAGTCTCCTTCTCCCTGGATTTAACCACGATATCATCCACGTAAGCATGTACATTACGGCCAACCTGCTTGTGAAGACAATTTTGTACACACCGTTGATAAGTTGCCTGGGCACTTTTGAGCCCAAAGGACATAGACACATAGCAGAAGGCTCCAAAGGGAGTTATGAATGTCGTCTTCTCCTGGTCCTTAACTGCCATTTTTATCTGATGATAGCCAGAATATGCATCCAAAAAACTTAAACGCTCACAACCCGTCGTAGCATCAATGATTTGATCAATACGGGGGAGGGCAAAAGGATCTGCTGGACAAGCTTTATTAAGATCTGTGTAATCCACACACATACGCCAGGTGCCGTTTTTCTTAAGGACTAGCACCGGATTGGCAAGCCACTCAGGGTGAAAAACTTCAACAATAAAACCAGCTGCTAAGAGCCTGGCTACCTCTTCTCCAATCGCCTTGCGTCTTTCTTCGTTAAACCGGCGGAGGAACTATTTCACCGGTTTGTATTTAGGATCCACATTAAGTGTGTGCTCAGCGAGTTGCCTCGGTACACCTGGCATGTCAGAGGGCTTCCATGCAAAAATGTCCCGATTCTCACGGATGAACTCGATGAGCGCGCTTTCCTATTTTGGATCCAAGTTGGCACTAATGCTGAACTGCTTGGACGAATCGCCAGGTACGAAGTCAACAAGCTTAGTTTCTGCTGCTGATTTGAACTTCAGGGCCGGATCATGCTCCGTAGTTGGCTTCTTCAACGGAGTCATGTCCGCCGGATCAACATTGTCTTTATATTACTTCAACTCCTCGGTGGCACAAACCGACTCTGCATAAGCCACATCTCCTTCCTCGCATTCCAAAGCGATTTTGCGGCTTCTGTGAACCGTTATTGTCCCCTTGTGACCCGGCATCTTGAGCTGCAAATACACATAACAGGGCCGAGCCATAAACTTGGCGTATGCCGGACGCCCAAACAGGGCATGATATGGACTTTGGATTTCACCACTTCAAACGTTAATGTCTCCGACCTGGAATCATGATCATCCCCGAAGGCCACTTCAAGAGCTATCTTACCAACGGGATATGCTGATCTGCCAGGCACTACACCGTGGAATACTGTATTGGACGGTTTGAGATTCTTATCTATTAGTCCCATACGACGGAAGGTCTCATAGTATAGGATGTTAATGCTACTCCATCCATCCATGAGCACCTTGGTGAACTTATAACCTCCCACCTGAGGCGCCATCACCAGAGCCAACTGACCCAGATTATCGACCTGGAGTGGGTGATCCTCTCTGCTCCATAGGATTGGTTGTTCAGACCAACGTAGATAACGGGGTGTAGCCAGTTCAACAGAGTTGACTGCCCGACTCTGAACCTTCCGGTCTCGCTTGTCCAAGCTAGTGGTAAAGACATGGTACTGCCCATTACTCAACTGCTTTGGGTTGCTTTGGTAACCTGACTATTGCTGTTGTTGGTTGTAACCACCCTGGTTGTTCTGACTATTTTGACCATTATGTCCGCCCGGATTACCATTAAATCCTGAACCGGAACTTCCTCCACCGTAACCCGGCCCGGACCCTGAGCCACCGCCAGATCTGTGATCATATCGGAAATTATTAGAATTCTTGAACTCCTGCATAATAAAGCAATCCTTCCAAAGGTGGTTTGCTGGCTCCTCCTTCGTCCCATGTCTTGGACAGGGCTGGCTTAGCAGATAGTTCAGGCGGTTTGGGTTGGGGTTGGGCGCTCCACTATGATTTTTCAGCCTACCCTTGCACCGTTGGCCATTGTCCTATATGTTGGTATTAGCCACAAAATCCATGTTGCCATCTGTTGGGTTTCATAGTAATTTCAAAAAATTTCCTACGCTCACGCAAGATCATGTGATGCATAGCAACGAGATGAGAGAGTGTTGTCTATGTACCCACGCAGACCGACTGCGGAAGTGTTGACGCAACATAGAGGAAGTAGTCGTACGTCTTCCCGATCCGACCGATCAAGCACCGAAACTACGGCACCTCCGAGTTCGAGCACACGTTCAGCTCGATGACGATCCCCGGACTCCGATCCAGCAAAGTGTCGGGGAAGAGTTTCGTCAGCATGACGGCATGGTGACGATCTTGATGCACTACAGCAGCAGGGCTTCGCCTAAACTCCGCTACAGTATTATCGAGGAATATGGTGGCTGGGGGCACTACACACGGCTAAGGAATAGATCACGTGGATCAACTTGTGTGTTCTAGGGTGCCTCTGCCTCAGTATATAAAGGACTAGAGGGGGGAGGCTGGCCGGCCAAGGTGTGGCGCGCCAGGAGAGTCCTACTCCCTCTGGGAGTAGGACCCCCCCCCCCAATCCTAGTTGGAATAGGATTCACGGAGGGGGAAAAGAGAGAGAGGGGGCCGACCACCTCTCCTAGTCCTAATAGGACTAGGGGAAGGGGGAGGCACGCAGCCCATGTAGGGCTGCCTCTTCTCTTTTCCACTAAGGCCCATCATGGCCCATTTAGCTCCCAGGGGGTTCCGGTAACCTTTCCGGTACTCCGGTAAAATCCCGATTTCACCCGGAACACTTCCGATATCCAAACATAGGCTTCCAATATATCAATCTTTACGTCTCGACCATTTCGAGACTCCTCGTCATGTCCGTGATCACATCCGGGACTCCGAACAACCTTCGGTACATCAAAATGCATAAACTCATAATATAACTGTCACCGTAACCTTAAGCGTGCGGACCCTACGGGTTCGAGAACAATGTAGACATGACCGAGACATATCTCCGGTCAATAACCAATAGCGGGACTTGGATGCCCATATTGGCTCCTACATATTCTACGAAGATCTTTATCGGTCAGACCGCATAACAACATACGTTGTTCCCTTTGTCATCGGTATGTTACTTGCCCGACATTCGATCGTCGGTATCCCATACCTAGTTCAATCTCGTTGCCGGCAAGTCTCTTTACTCGTTCCGTAATACATCATCTCGCAACTAACTCATTAGTTGCAATGCTTGCAAGGCTTATGTGATGTGCATTACCGAGAGGGCCCAGAGATACCTCTCCGACAATCAGAGTGACAAAACCTAATCTCGAAATATGCCAACCCAACATGTACCTTTGGAGACACCTGTAGTACTCCTTTATAATCACCCAGTTACGTTGTGACGTTTGGTAGTACCCAAAGTGTTCCTCCGGTAAACGGGAGTTGCATAATCTCATAGTTATAGGAACATGTATAAGTCATGAAGAAAGCAATAGCAACATACTAAACGATCGGGTGCTAAGCTAATGGAATGGGTCATGTCAATTAGATCATTCTCTTAATGATGTGATCCCGTTAATCAAATAACAACTAATTGTTCATGGTTAGGAAACATAACCATCTTTGATTAACGAGCTAGTCAAGTAGAGGCATACTAGTGACACTTTGTTTGTCTATGTATTCACACATGTATTATGTTTCCGGTTAATACAATTCTAGCATGAATAATAAACCTTTTATCATGATTATAAGGAAATAAATAATAACTTTATTATTGCCTCTAGGGCATATTTCCTTCAGTCTCCCACTTGCACTAGAGTCAATAATCTAGATTACACCGTAATGATTCTAACACCCATGGAGCCTTGGTGCTGATCATGTTTTGCTCGTGGTGGAGGGTTAGTCAACGGGTCTGCAACATTCAGATCCGTATGTATCTTGCAAATCTCTATGTCTCCCACCTGGACTAGATCCCGGATGGAATTGAAGCGTCTCTTGATGTGCTTGGTTCTCTTGTGAAATCTGGATTCCTTTGCCAAGGCAATTGCACCAGTATTGTCACAAAAGATTTTCATTGGACCCGATGCACTAGGTATGACACCTAGATCGGATATGAACTCCTTCATCCAGACTCCTTCGTTCGCTGCTTCCGAAGTAGCTATGTGCTCTGCTTCACATGTAGATCCTGCTACGACGCTTTGTTTAGAACTGCACCAACTGACAGCTCCACCGTTTAATGTAAACACGTATCCGGTTTGCGATTTAGAATCGTCCGGATCAGTGTCAAAGCTTGCATCAACGTAACCATTTACGACGAGCTCTTTGTCACCTCCATATACGAGAAACATATCCTTAGTCCTTTTCAGGTATTTCAGGATGTTCTTGACCGCTGTCCAGTGATCCACTCCTGGATTACTTTGGTACCTCCCTGCTAGACTTATAGCAAGGCATACATCAGGTCTGGTACACAGCATTGCATACATGATAGATCCTATCGCTGATGCATAGGGAACATCTTTCATATTCTCTCTATCTTCTGCAGTGGTCGGGCATTGAGTCTTACTCAATTTCACACCTTGTAACACAGGCAAGAATCCTTTCTTTGCTTGATCCATTTTGAACTTCTTCAAAATTTTGTCAAGGTATGTTGTTTGTGAAAGTCCAATTAAGCGTTTTGATCTATCTCTATAGATCTTTATGCCTAATATGTAAGCAGCTTCACCGAGGTCTTTTATTGAAAAACTTTTATTCAAGTATCCCTTTATGCTATCCAGAAATTTTATATCATTTCCAATCAGTAATATGTCATCCACATATAATATCAGAAATGCTACAGAGCTCCCACTCACTTTCTTGTAAATACAAGCTTCACCGAAAGTCTGTATAAAACCAAATGCTTTGATCACACTATCAAAGCATTTATTCCAACTCCGAGAGGCTTGCACCAGTCCATAAATGGATCGCTGGAGCTTGCACACTTTGTTAGCTCCCTTTGGATCGACAAAACCTTCTGGTTGCATCATATACAACTCTTCTTCCAGAAATCCATTCAGGAATGCAGTTTTGACATCCATCTGCCAAATTTCATAATCATAAAATGCGGCAATTGCTAACATGATTTGGACAGACTTAAGCATCGCTACAGGTGAGAAGGTCTCATCGTAGTCAATTCCTTGAACTTGTCGAAAACCTTTTGCGACAAGTCGAGCTTTGTTGACAGTAACATTACCATCAGCGTCAGTCTTCTTCTTGAAGATCCATTTATTCTCAATTGCTTGTTGATCATCGGGCAAGTCAACCAAAGTCCATAGTTTGTTCTCATACATGGATCCCATCTCAGATTTCATGGCTTCAAGCCATTTTGCGGAATCTGGGCTTACCATTGCTTCTTCATAGTTCGTAGGTTCATCATGATCTAGTAGCATGACTTCCAGAACAGGATTACCGTACCACTCTTGTGCGGATCTCACTCTGGTTGATCTACGAGGTTCAGTAATATCTTGATCTGAAGTTTCATGATCATTATCATTAGCTTCCTCACTAACTGGTGTAGGTGTCACCGAAACAGTTTTCTGTGATGTACTACTTTCCAATAAGGGAGCAGGTACAGTTACCTCGTCAAGTTCTACTTTCCTCCCACTCACTTCTTTTGAGAGAAACTCATTCTCTAGAAAGTTTCCGAATTTAGCAACAAAAGTCTTGCCTTCGGATCTGTGATAGAAGGTGTATCCAATAGTTTCCTTAGGATATCCTATGAAGACACATTTCTCCGATTTGGGTTCGAGCTTATCAGGTTGAAGCTTTTTCACATAAGCATCGCAGCCCCAAACTTTCAGAAACGACAACTTTGGTTTCTTGCCAAACCACAGTTCATAAGGCGTCGTCTCAACGGGTTTTGATGGTGCCCTATTTAACGTGAATGCGGCCGTCTCTAGAGCGTATCCCCAAAACGATAGCAGTAAATCAGTAAGAGACATCATAGAGCGCACCATATCTAGTAAAGTACGATTACGACGTTCGGACACACCATTACGCTGAGGTGTTCCGGGTGGCGTGAGTTGCGAAACTATTCCACAATTTTTCAAATGTACACCAAACTCGTAACTCAAATATTCTCCTCCACGATAAAATCGTAGAAACTTTATTTTCTTGTTACGATGATTTTCAACTTCACTCTGAAATTCCTTGAACCTTTCAAATGTTTCAGACTTATGTTTCATTAAGTACATATACCCACATCTGCTTAAATCATCTGTGAAGGTGAGAAAATAACGATATCCGCCACGAGCCTCAATATTCATCGGACCACATACATCTGTATGTATGATTTCCAACAAATCTGTTGCTCTCTCCGTAGTACCGGAGAACGGTGTTTTGGTCATCTTGCCCATGAGGCACGGTTCACAAGTACCAAGTGATTCATAATCAAGTGGTTCCAAAAGTCCATCAGAATGTAGTTTCTTCATGTGCTTTACACCGATATGACCTAAACGGCAGTGCCACAAATAAGTTGCACTCTCATTATCAACTCTGCATCTTTTGGCTTCAACATTATGAATATGTGTGTTACAAATATCGAGATTCAATAAGAATAGACCACTCTTCAAGGGTGTATGACCATAAAAGATATTACTCATATAAATAGAACAACCATTATTCTCTGATTTAAATGAATAACCGTCTCGCATCAAACAAGATCCAGATATAATGTTCATGCTTAACGCTGGCACCAAATAACAATTATTTAGGTCTAATACTAATCCCGAAGGTAGATGTAGAGGTAGCATGCCGACTGCAATCACATCGACTTTGGAACCGTTTCCCACGCGCATCGTCACCTCGTCCTTAACCAATCTTCGCTTGATCCATAGTCCCTGTTTCGAGTTGCTAATATTAGCAACAGAACCAGTATCAAATACCCAGGTGCTACTGCGAGCATTAGTAAGGTACACATCAATAACATGTATATCACATAAGCCTTTGTTCACCTTGCCATCCTTCTTATCCGCCAAATACTTGGGGCATATCCGCTTCCAGTGACTAGTCTGCTTGCAATAGAAGCACTCAGTTTCAGGCTTAGGTCCAGGTTTGGGTTTCTTCTCTTGAGTAGCAACTTGTTTGCCGTTCTTTTTGAAGTTCCCCTTCTTCTTCCCTTTGCCCTTTTTCTTGAAACTAGTGGTCTTGTTGACCATCAACACTTGATGCTCCTTCTTGATTTCTACCTCCGCAACTTTCAGCAACGCGAAGAGCTCGGGAATAGTCTTGTTCATCCCTTGCATATTATAGTTCATCACGAAGCTCTTGTATCTTGGTGGCAGTGATTGAAGAATTCTGTCAATGACACAATCATCTGGAAGATTAACTCCCAATTGAATCAAGTGATTATTATACCCAGACATTTTGAGTATACGCTCACTGACAGAACTGTTCTCTTCCATCTTGCAGCTATAGAACTTATTGGAGACTTCATATCTCTCAATCCAGGCATTTGCTTGGAATATTAACTTCAACTCCTGGAACATCTCATATGCTCCATGACGTTCAAAACGTCGTTGAAGTCCCGATTCTAAGCCGTAAAGCATGGCACACTGAACTATCGAGTAGTCATCAGCTTTGCTCTGCCAGACGTTCATAACATCTGGTGTTGCTCCTGCAGCAGGCCTGGCACCTAGCGGTGCTTCCAGGACGTAATTCTTCTGTGCAGCAATGAGGATAATCCTCAAGTTACGGACCCAGTCCGTGTAATTGCTACCATCATCTTTCAACTTTGCTTTCTCAAGGAACGCATTAAAATTCAACGGAACAACAGCACGAGCCATCTATCTACAATCAAACATAAACAAGCAAGATACTAATCAGGTACTAAGTTTCATGATAAATTTAAGTTCAGTTAATCAAATTAATTAAAGAACTCCCACTTAGATAGACATCCCTCTAATCCTCTAAGTGATTACGTGATCCAAATCAACTAAACCATAACCGATCATCACGTGAGATGGAGTAGTTTTCAATGGTGAACATCGTTATGTTGATCATATCTACCATATGATTCACGCTCCACCTTTCGGTCTCCGTGTTCCGAGGCCATATCTGTATATGCTTGGCTCGTCAAGTATAACCTGAGTATTCCGCGTGTGCAACTGTTTTGCACCCGTTGTATTTGAACATAGAACCTATCACACCCGATCATCACGTGGTGTCTCAGCACGAAGAACTTTCGCAACGGTGCATACTTAGGGAGAACACTTCTTGATAATTTAGTGAGAGATCCTCTTATAATGCTACCGTCAATCAAAGCAAGATAAGATGCATAAAAGGATAAACATCACATGCAATCAATATAAGTGATATGATATGGCCATCATCATCTTGTGCTTGTGATCTCCATCTCCGAAGCACCGTCGTGATCACCATCGTCACCGGTGTGACACCTTGATCTCCATCGTAGCATCATTGTCGTCTCGCCAAGCTCGTGCTTCCACGACTATCGCTACCGCTTAGTGATAAAAGTAAAGCATTACATCACGATTGCATTGCATACAATAAAGCGACAACCATAAGGCTCCTGCCAGTTGCCGATAACTCGGTTACAAAACATGATCATCTCATACAATAAAATTCAGTATCATGTCTTGACCATATCACATCACAACATGCCCTGCAGAAACAAGTTAGACGTCCTCTACTTTGTTGTTGCAAGTTTTACGTGGCTGCTAAGGGCTTAAGCAAGAACCAATCTCACCTACGCATCAAAACCACAACGATAGTTTGTCAAATAGACTCAGTTTTAACCTTCGCAAGGACCGGGCGTAGCCATACTTGGTTCAACTAAAGTACGTCGCTCGCAAGCCACCTATGTGCAAAGCACGTCGGGGGAACCGGTCTCGCGTAAGCATACGCGTAATGTTGGTCCCGGTCGTCTCGTCCAAAAATGCCGCCGAACCAAAGTATGACATGCTGGTAGGCAGTATGACTTATATCGCCCACAACTCACTTGTCTTCTACTCGTGCATATAACATCAACATAAATAATCTAGGCTCGGATGCCACTGTTGGGTTTCGTAGTAATTTCAAAAAAATTCCTACGCTCACGCAAGATCATGTGATGCATAGCAACGAGATGGGAGAGTGTTGTCTACGTACCCACGCAGACCGACTGCAGAAGCGTTGACGCAATGTAGAGGAAGTAGTCGTACGTCTTCCCGATCCGACCGATCAAGCACCGAAACTACGTCACCTCCGAGTTCGAGCACACGTTCAGCTCGATGACGATCCCCGGACTCCGATCCAGCAAAGTGTCGGGGAAGAGTTCCGTCAGCACGACGGCGTGGTGACGATCTTGATGCACTACAGCAGCAGGGCTTCGCCTAAACTCCGCTCTAGTATTATCGAGGAATATGGTGGCTGGGGGCACCGCACACGGCTAAGGAATAGATCACATGGATCAACTTGTGTGTTCTAGGGTGCCTATGCCTCAGTATATAAAGGACTAGAGGGGGGAGGCTGGCCGGCCAAGGTGTGGCGCGCCAGGAGAGTCCTACTCCCTCTGGGAGTAGGATTGCGCCCCCCCCCCAATCCTAGTTGGAATAGGATTCGCGGAGGGGGAAAAGAGAGAGAGGGGGGCGGCCACCTCTCCTAGTCCTAATAGGACTAGGGGAAGGGGGAGGCACGCAGCCCATGTAGGGCTGCCTCTTCTCTTTTCCACTAAGGCCCATCATGGCCCATTTAGCTCCCGGGGGGTTCCGGTAACCTTCCCGGTACTCCGGTAAAATCCCGATTTCACCCGGAACACTTCCGATATCCAAACATAGGCTTCCAATATATCAATCTTTACATCTCGACCATTTCGAGACTCCTCGTCATGTCCGTGATCACATCCGGGACTCCGAACAACCTTCGGTACATCAAAATGCATAAACTCATAATATAACTGTCATCGTAACCTTAAGCGTGCGGACCCTACGGGTTCGAGAACAATGTAGACATGACCGAGACATGTCTCCGGTCAATAACCAATAGCGGGACCTGGATGCCCATATTGGCTCCTACATATTCTACGAAGATCTTTATCGGTCAGACCGCATAACAACATATGTTGTTCCCTTTGTCATCGGTATGTTACTTGCCCGAGATTCGATCGTCGGTATCCCATACCTAGTTCAATCTCGTTGTCGGCAAGTCTCTTTACTCGTTCCGTAATACATCATCTCGCAACTAACTCATTAGTTGCAATGCTTGCAAGGCTTATGTGATGTGCATTACCGAGAGGGCCCAGAGTTACCTCTCCGACAATCAGAGTGACAAAACCTAATCATGAAATATGCCAACCCAACATGTACCTTTGGAGACACCTGTAGTACTCCTTTATAATCACCAAGTTACGTTGTGACATTTGGTAGTACCCAAAGTGTTCCTCCGGTAAACGGGAGTTGCATAATCTCATAGTTACAGGAACATGTATAAGTCATGAAGAAAGCAATAGCAACATACTAAACGATCGGGTGCTAAGCTAATGGAATCGGTCATGTTAATCAGATCATTCTCTTAATGATGTTATCCCATTAATCAAATAACAACTCATTGTTCATGGTTAGGAAACATAACCATCTTTGATTAACGAGCTAGTCAAGTAGAGGCATACTAGTGACACTTTGTTTGTCTATGTATTCACACATGTATTATGTTTCCGGTTAATACAATTCTAGCATGAATAATAAACCTTTTATCATGATTATAAGGAAATAAATAATAACTTTATTATTGCCTCTAGGGCATATTTCCTTCACCATCCGCTTTACGCTTGCCTCCTCCGCCATTGCCTACCCAGTGATGCTGCTGACCTTTGGAGCCGCTGTTCTTCTTCCCCTTCCCTGTCTTGTCATCATCAGATTCGGGATCCTTGGTACTATCAGCATATTTTACCAAAGCGGCCATGAGGGTCCCCATGTCGGTGCAATGACGCTTCATTCGTCCCAATTTCAACTTCAGGGGCCCAAACCGGCAGTTGCCTTCCAGGGTTAATACTGCGGTGTCAGCGTTGATGCGGTGTCGGAGTAAATAGCCATGGGTAGCCTAGCCGGCTTCCCCTGGCCCTTCTGGAAAAAGTGACGAGCCCGCTCGGCTCTCAAGAATCAAAGACGTGGGGCCGCCTTCCCCTTGCTGGTTGCCACCCAGGCCGGCTTTCGGAAGGCGGTCCGACTTTAGCCCTCATGAGAAGGCCGACTCCAAGAAGCCGACCATGAGAAGGCCGGCTCCAAGAAGCCGGCTCCCATAAAGCGGACGAGACCGTACCCACAAAAGTTTGCACCCACCTAACGGCGGGGCGACGGGGCGTGGCTACAGTGAAGCCTGTCGCCCCGGAATCCCGGAGCACGCCTGGCACAGTGCGCCGTATGGGTAGGCATGACCCGTCCGGCGCGGCACTGTTGCCATGTTGACCCTGGCATCACCCACGACGAGCCGCCAGCGTGGCCCACAGACGGTGGGCCCCCTTTGAGCAGAGAGACGCCCGAAGGCGGCCACGCCTCCAGCCAGTCGGCCCGAGACAGAGCCGGCTCCCCGCAGCCGGCTTGCCGCCTCCCTCGAAGAAGACGCCCCATTAAGGAGACAAGACGCGGTAAGGCTACAACGATCGCCTGACAGGCGGCGGTACTGTAGCCGCGCTTACCACGATGAAGCTCACGTCAGCAAGATGGAGCCACAGTAACCAGCCGCCGACCAGGCCCTGGACAGTGGGGCCTGCGTGTCGACCAAGGGGCCGGCAGCCGGCGGGACCCACCAGTCGGCGGGCCCCAGCAACCGGCGCAGAAGCCGGCGAGCGCAGCCACAGACGGCTGGGCCCGCGCCCAGTCGGATTACCATTGTACCCCCGGGGGGCAGGCCTATATAAACCCCCCGGGGCACCCATGCAAAGGGTCCGACCCCCTGCTAGTTCTAGATACCACACAAGGAGAAGAAGCAGGCTAGCCGTGCCCTTCTTCCTCCTCCCCCCAAACAGCTCAAGGAGCGTTGTGTAGCTACTTGATTCATCTAGTGAGCATGCGGAGACCCCGCAGAGCAGCAGTAGGGGTGTTATCTCCACGGAGAGCCCCGAAGCTGGGTAAGATCCGCCGGCGTGCATGTCTTCGCCTTATCCCGTTTCCAGGCACCGGCGATGTCTTACTGCCTCCCACAATGATAAGCCACCCATTGGCATATGTCGCACCTACCACCCGACATTTGCCGCCCACCATGGGGCCAGGTGCACCGTCGTCGGGAGACCTGTTCTGGACGGGAACCCTCTTCCTCCCCAGCGAGCGTAGCCAGCCCAGCACGCCTGATGGAGCTTGCCACGACGCGCTGCGAGGCGTTACCAGCATCTGCACGGCAAGCGGCCTCGCCGATCTCCTCGACGAAACTCTCATCTCCGACGAGCTCGCCTCCGATGCGGGCACCGACCGCCTCGCCAACCTTCTCGGCCAGCTCCATGTCTCCAGCGAGCCCGCTGTGGACCTGGAGTCGGTTGGCTCCACCGACCCGATGCCCGTCGACTCTGACACGGCCTCCTACGACACCTTCCCCACCAATGTCACGATCTACAACGACCCGCTTCCTCGAGCCGATGGCTGCGATGCTGTCACCACCGAAGTGATGGTTGTCGGCCACGGCGGCCCGGCCGACGAGAGCGCCCGCGACGCCTCGCGCACGGCGGCCCACGACTTGTCCGCTCCCCTCCCGGCTGATGCCGACAATGAAGCACTAGAGGCACGCCGCCTCGCCCTCCTCGCAGAGGGCCGGAGGCTGGCTTCCGTAAGATGCCTCACTGAGGCCTATCAGCGCGAAGCTGACCGTGCCGCCTTCGGCACGCCGGCCCCGGGCGGGCCAAGCCGGGCAGGCCTTGTCAAGCAACGCGGCGCCATCATCGCCGACATGCTGGGAGTCGACCGCCCGGTCTATGCCACTCCGCTCGAGAACTTGCGTGCCGCCCAGGCGGCTGTAGATGAGTTGGACGGCTTGGAGGCCGAAGACCTCCCCCACATGACCCGGCGCATCCAGCAATTGATTGACGCAGCCGCGCAGCGACACGAAGCCGACGCCCGCGTGGAAAGCACTCCCCCGCGCCGAGAACACGGCACGACGTCCCGGACGCCGACTGCGAGCAACACCCGTGCGCGACGCGAGAAGGAGCCGACTGCCAGCCGCAGCCGGACCCGAATCTCCATCGAGCGAGACGCGGACGGTCATCCCCGAGCCATGGAATGGCATGGCGACCTGCCTCCGCCTCCGCCCCGTGGAGAGAGATATCCCGCCCCGCCGCCAGTGGTGCACCCGACTCTCAGCGGCCGGCTAGGCCGCCGCGAAGGAATCAGCGAGAACGACGCCCGCCATCGGATCGACCGCCTGGCGCGATCCCTGGCATTGGAAGAAGAAGACGATGTCGGCCCGCCTTGTTTCGGCCCCCGCATCCGCCACGAGTCCTTTCCCAATGGGTTCTCGCTCCCAAGAGACACGCCCAAGTACAACGGCTCCGTGAAGCCGGAAGATTGGTTGATCGACTACTCCACGGCGGTTAGCATAGCCAACGGCAACCGGCGCGTTGCCGTGAAGTACGTGCCCCTCATGCTGCAAGGCACGGCGCGGACCTGGCTCAACAGCCTCAAGCCGCGTAGCATCAACAGCTGGCTAGACTTCACAGAAGCCTTCATCCGCAACTTCACCAGCACCTACAAGCGGGCTCCCAAGCCCAGACAGATCTCCTTGTGCGTACAAGGCCCCGCCGAGTCCACTCGCGATTACCTCACGCGTTGGGCCGAGCTCCGCAACTCCTGTGAAGGGGTGCACGAGGTGCAAGCCATAAAATACTTCACAGCCGGATGCCGAGAAGGACCCTCCTCAAGCACAAGCTCCTCTGCGACGAGCCGGCTACCCTCAACGAGCTTCTGGACATAGCGGACAAGTACGCCACCGCCGATTCCTCGATGAAGACTGAGCTTCAGGTAGACGCGTCCGGAAAGGTACTCAACCCGGCGCCCAAGACGCTAGCTGGGGATTCCGGCCGACTCCCCCACTCGAACGACCACAAGCACAAGGGTCCCGCGCCGCCTCCCGCCAGTCGGCAGGTGGCCACAGTCGAAGATGCGCCGCCTGAAGAACGACCGGCGCCCAAGAAGCCCAAGGGCGGCAGGCCGGCTTGGCGGCCCGCCTTCTCCTACGAGCAAACTCTCGACGCCCCTTGCAAGTTCCACAGCGGCGCGAAGCCGTCCAACCACACGACCCGGAAGTGCCATTGGCTCACCCGAATCCCTAAGGGCAAGGGGCTCGTGCCGCCTCCGCCTGCCGGCCCGCCGCCTCCACCTCCGCCGCCTCCAGCCGCTCGGCCCGCAGTCGGAGCCGTGCATGACGAGTTCCCTGATGAGCAAGCAACCTACATCGTCTTTACAAGCCAGCCCGAAGACCGACGCAGCAAACGCCAAGAGCGCCAGGAAGTTAGCATGGTCGCTGCCAACCCCGCTGGACACATGCATTGGTCAGAAAAGCCCATCAGCTGGAGCCGGGCCGACCATCCGGAGGTGATGCCGTCTCCCGGCTCTTATGCTTTGGTCCTAGAAGCCACCCTTGCAACGGATAGACGCGCCGCCCGCTTCTCCCGTGTGTTGATAGACGGCGGGAGCAGCATCAACATCCTGTATGGTGACACCCTGGAGAAGCTAAACGTCAAGACAAAGCAGCTCACGCCTACTCGGACAGTGTTTCATGGCATTGTACCCGGCCTGTCCTGCGCCCCCATTGGCAAAATCAAGATTAACGTACTTTTTGGGGACAAGGAGCATTTCCGCCGGGAAGCGATCTGGTTTGAAGTGGTGGACCTGGAGAGCCCTTACCATGCATTGCTGGGCCGACCTGCCTTGGCCAAATTCATGGCAGTTCCCCACTATGCATACCTCAAGATGAAGATACCAAGCACCAAAGGCGTCATCACCGTAGCCGGTGATTACAAGAAGTCCTCCGAGTGCGCGACGGCCAGCAGCCGGCTGGCCGAGTCCCTTGTGATTGCCGAAGAGAAGAAGATGCTGGACCGAGTCGTGGCCATAGCCGGCAAGCAGTCGGCCGTGTCCCCTGACCCCAAGGAGCATGATGCTCAAGGATCTTTCCAGCCGGCCAAGGAGACGAAGAAGATACCTCTTGACCCCGAGCATCCAGAGAGGTTTGCCGTCATCGGGGCAAACCTGAACAGCAAATAGGAAGGCGAGCTCGCCGATTTCCTCCTTGAGAATCGGGACATCTTTGCATCGTCCCCCAAGGACATGCCGGGTGTTCCGAGGAAATTCGCCGAGCACAAACTACACGTTCGAGAAGACGCAAAGCCAGTCAGACAACCCCTTCGCCGACTATTGGAGGAGAAACGCAGGATTGTAGGGGAGGAGATAGCCCGGCTTTTGGCAGCCGGCTTCATTATGGAAGTTTTCTTTCCAGAGTGGCTCGCCAACCCGGTCCTTGTGCTAAAGAAGAACAACAAGTGGCGCATGTGTATAGACTACACGAGCCTCAACAAGTCCTGCCCCAAAGATCCTTTTGCCCTGCCAAGGATTGACCAAGTGATAGACTCCACAGCCGGATGCGAGCTGTTGAGTTTTTTGGATGCTTACTCTGGATATCATCAGATAAAGCTAGACCCGGACGACCGCCTGAAGACCGCCTTCATCACACCATTTGGAGCCTTCTGCTACCTAACCATGACATTTGGCTTGAGAAATGCCGGTGCCACTTTTTAGCGTTGCATGCAGAAGTGCCTCCTCAAGCAACTCGGCAGAAACGCTCACGTTTACGTGGACGACATCATGGTGAAGACGGAGAAGCGCGGCACCTTGCTGGGAGACCTCAAGGAAACGTTTGAGAACTTACGCCGGTTCCAAATCAAGCTCAACCCCGAGAAATGCGTGTTCGAAGTGCCGGCCGGCCAGCTCCTAGGCTTCCTGGTCTCGGAACGCGGCATCGAATGCAACCCGGTGAAGATCAAGGCCATCGAGAGAATGGCGATCCCCACCAAGCTTCGAGACATTCAGAAGTTCACCGGGTGCTTGGCCTCCTTGAACCGCTTCATCAGCCGGCTCGGAGAAAAAGCTCTCCCCTTCTACCGCCTCATGAAGAAGAGCACTCACTTCGAGTGGAATGACCAGGCCGACAAAGCTTTTCACGAGCTGAAGAAGATGCTGGCCACGCCGCCTGTCCTCGCGGTGCCGACTGAGAAAGAACCCATGCTCCTCTACATCGCCGCAACCAGCCGGGTGGTCAGCACCGTCATCGTAGTCCAGCGCCCAGAAGAAGGCCGAGCCCAGCCGGTCCAGAGGCCGGTGTATTATTTGAGCGAGGTGCTGTCCGCCTCAAAGCAGAACTACCCGCACTACCAGAAGATGTTTTACGGCGTGTACTTCACCGCCAAGAAGCTGAAGCCCTACTTTCAAGAGCATCCCGTCACGGTCGTATGCACTGCCCCGCTAGCCGAGATCATAGGCAGCTGGGATGCATCCGGCCGGGTGGCGAAATGGGCCATCGAGCTGGCCCCCTACATGATCTTCTACCAGCCCCGCACTGCCATCAAGTCCCAAGCACTGGCCGACTTCCTCGTCGACTGGGCCGAGACCCAGTACCTGCCGCCGGCTCCCGACTCCACCCATTGGCGCATGCACTTCGACGGGTCCAAGATGCGCACCGGCTTGGGAGTCGGCGTCGTCCTTACCTCTCCCAAAGGCGACAAGCTCAGATACACGCTACAGATCCACTTTGCCGCCTCCAACAACGTGGCCGAGTACGAGGCGCTCATACACGGGCTCCGGCTTGCCAAAGAACTTGGCATTCGCCGGATCCTATGTTATGGCGACTCGGACCTGGTGGTCCAGCAATCATCCGGTGACTGGGACGCCAAGGACGCGAATATGGCGAGCTACCGCTTCCTGGTCCAACAACTCAGCGGATACTTTGAAGGATGCGAGTTCCTCCACGTACCACGAGCCGACAATGAGCCGGCCGATGCCCTGGCTCGAATAGGCTCCACTCAGCAAGCAATTCCAACCGGCGTCGCTCTACAACGCCTCCTCAAGCCGTCTATCAAGCCGTCTCCGGAATCCGATTCCATCTTCGTGCCGCCTGACCCCGATGCGGCCGGGTCCGGCTCGAAGAACCAAGTAGCCGACCCCAAGACCCCCGTAGCCGGCCCGGCGACTTCGACAGCCGGCTCGGGGACTTCGGCAGCCGGCTCAGGGACTTCGGCAGCCGGCTCGGGGACTTCGGCGGCTGGCTCGGGGACTGCGGTAGCCGGCCCGGGGACTGCACCAGCACTACAGTCGGCGGCCGACTCCAGCACCTCACCGCCTAGCCCGCCCACCCTGGTAGCAGTAGCCACATTGGCAGTAGGAGAAGTCGCGGCTCCATCATGGGCTCAGTCCATCCTCAACTTCCTAGTAAACCAAGACCTGCCGGCTGACGAAACAGAAGCAAGACAAGTCCAACGTCGAGCCGGAGCATACACAATCGTCAACAGAGAGCTCGTCAAGCGCAGCGTCACTGGAGTCCTCCAACGGTGCGTCGAGCAAGAGAAAGGCATTGCAATCCTCAGAGACATTCACCAAGGAGAATGCGGCCACCATGCGGCCTCAAGATCACTTGTCGCCAAAGCCTTCCGCCATGGTTTCTTCTGGCCGACTGCTTTGGATGACGCCAAAGAATTAGTCAAACATTGCAAGGGATGCCAACTCTTCAGCTCCAAGCAACACATGCCGGCTTCGGCACTCAAAACCATTCCCCTCACTTGGCCCTTCGCCGCTTGGGGACTGGACATGGTGGGCCCATTCAAGACGGCGCGCGGCGGCATGACGCATTTGCTCGTCGCCGTGGACAAATTCACCAAGTGGATTGAGGGAAAGCCGATCAAGAAGCTGAATGGGCCGACTGCAGTGACGTTCATCGCAAACATAACAACTCGGTACGGCGTGCCGCATAGCATCATCACCGACAATGGCACGAATTTTGCCAAAGGAGCCTTGGCACGTTTCTGCGCAGCCCAAGGTATCCGACTGGACTTAGCATCCGTCGCCCACCTGCAGTCAAACGGCCAGGTCAAGTGAGCCAACGACCTCATCCTCTCGGGTATCAAGCCTCGACTGGTCGTACCTCTGGAGCGCTCAGCCGGCTGTTGGCTCGATGAGCTGCCGGCTGTCCTCTGGAGTCTGCGCACTACACCAAACAAGTCAACCGGCTTCACCCCTTTATTCCTTGTGTATGGTGCCGAGGCGGTCATCCCAACTGACATCGAGTTCGACTCGCCTCGAGTAACCATGTACACGGAAGCGGAGGCCAAGGAAGCACGAGAAGACGGCGTCGACCTGCTGGAAGAAAGCCGGCTGTTAGCCCTCAGTCGGTCTGCAATCTACCAGCAGGGTTTGCGCTGCTACCATAGCCGGAAGGTCAGGCCAAGATCTTTCCAAGAGGGCGATCTTGTGCTCCGGCTGATCCAGCGAATAGCCGGCCAGCACAAGCTCTCAGCCCCTTGGGAAGGCCCCTTCGTCATCAGCAGAGCTCTAGGCAATGACTCCTACTACCTGATCGACGCACAGAAGCCGAAGGCGCGCAAGAGAGACAACTCTGGCAAAGAGTCGGAACGACCATGGAACGCCAACCTCCTCCGAAGATTTTATAGTTGAAATGCAGTATGTACCGCGCTAACTTTTGTATTAAGTACCGAACAATAGGCTCCCCGAGGAGGGCTCGGGGACTGCCACCCCTTATTTATGAATGAAAAGTATCATGCTTATGACCTTGTCGTGTCATTTACTTATTCCGTCCGGCACCGAGTTCGACCAGTCGACTCGGGGACTGACCGACTGGAGTTATGTTAGAAGTCCTACCCGCAGTCAGACAAGTAGTGTGCCGGCTCCCAAGCCTCCTCTTGCCAAAAGTCGCAGTTCGAAGAACCGGTTGTCCGGCTGGCAAGAGTTAAAGGCAGGAACGGGCGCCCACACGAAAAACGGCTAGGGACTAACGGACTAATATAACAAAAGCCGGTTTTTCTCACACCGCCGACTGGCTACCAGAGTAGCCGGCCGGCCGGTTTCCATTCACTTCACTTCAATCCAAGAAAGCTCAAGTACTTGCCTCCCCAAAGAGGGAAGGTGGCAAAGGAAAAAGCCTAAGGATAAAAAAGCATACGCGAATGGAGACCAAACATGCACATGATAATATTTACATAAAAAGACCTCCGAGAGGCCAGCATTCAACATAGTTTGGATACACCCCCAGTGGGTGGAACTGCGAAAACTTAACAAAGATTGTTCAAAGACAACAAGGCAGGAAAGATAAAGACGGCAGGTCAAGCTGGCGGAGCGGCCGACGAGCCAGACTGGTTGGCGGAGACGGTCATGCCGGCTGAAGGAGCGGCCGGCTGGCGAACTTCGGCTTTGTCGCCGCCTCCCGCAGAGGGCGCGCTTCCACGCGCCTCGTTGCTGGAGGCACGGTTGGCCTAAGGTCGGCCGGTTGTTCCACCAGCCGGCTCAACGTCTTCGCCGTCCTCCTCTTTGTCATCCTCGCCTTCGTCGCTGGAGGCAATCTCCTCCGCCGAGTCCTCGCCCACCGCCGGGTTCAGCCCGAACCACTCCTCCGGCTGAGCAACACCGTCATCATCGATTTCGGGTGCGAAAACGCTGATGTCGATGCACTCAGCGATCGTCGAAGCTCGCTGGGCGATAGCCGGCCTCACCTCCTCCAACTCCGCGTCGGCCTCCATCCGCCAAGTGCGCAGCTGGTCCAGGCTCAGCCCTGGGTACCAAGCCCGAACGAACTCCAACGCCCGCCTGGCTCCGAGGCGGGCCGCCGACGCCTTCCAAGCCTCAAAGCGACCAACTGCGACCTCCAGCCAGTCGGCAGTTCGGCTTGGGGTGCGGGGGATCATCTCGCCGGGCTAGAGGGCGGCCAACACTTGCGCCCCGGCACGTTGGCGCCGGCGAAGCATCCGATGAGCCGGCTGCAACCGCGCCTAGACAGCCAGGAGCTGTTCCTCAAGTGTCCGGTTCGCATCCGGCGCGATGTTGGCCCCCGCCTGACGACGCGCCTCGCGATGGGCCTCAATGCTTTGGGCGGCGAAGGCGGAGTAGCCGGGGAAGTAGTCTGCACCAAAAAACGAGCAACAGCTCAAGATAAGCCAAAAACCCAGGCGGCAAGGGGCAGGGGAGGTCCGAGGAAGGCAGCTTACCGTCGATCAAGTCCTCGATCCGGCCGAAGCCTTCGTCCAGGGCTCGCCGGGTCTCAGACGAGCTCGCCGCCTCAATCTCATACTCCGCCATCAAGGCGGCTTCGCTTTCCTGCGCCGCCTGCAGGGCCGCTTTGTGGCTCTCCTCTTGGTCGGCCAGCTTCTTGGCTAGGCGATCCCGTTCCTGGACCAAGGCGGCGCACTCGGCCTCCTTGGTATGAAGGGCGGCCTTCGCTTCGCCGAGCTCCCTCCTCAAGTCAGCGTTGGCCCCTGAAGACAAAGAAAAAGACAAACCAATAAGGAAAAGGTCGTCAAGAAAGATCCGACCCGACTGCGCAGCAGTCGGCCCGAATCTCGGGGACTACACCCAGTGGGTGCGCTGACGCGCCCCCACAGGAAACAGACAAGATCGAGTACTTACTTTGGCTGTCGGCCAGGTCGTCGGTCCTCCGGCTCAACTCCCAAGCCTGGGAATTGAAGGCGGCAGCATGAAGGTTGTGGTATTCCTGAAAGTTCAGAAAAAAGCAAAGTAAGGTACCCGTCGAGAAAGATCCGACCCGACTGCGCAGCAGTCGGCCCGAATCTCGGGGACTACACCCAGTGGGTGCGCTGACGCGCCCCCACGGAAGGAATTAAGAAAGCAAAGCGGCCAAGAACGAAGGACTCACCCGGATAGTGGCTCGCGTTGACAAGAACTCCTGGGTGAACTGCTGCAGCAGGGCGGCCAGAGCTTGTAGCCGGCTCCGGACCCCTTGAGCCGCCACATTTAGCTCGCTAGTTCCCCCGCTGGGAGTCCACTCGGACGTGGCAGTGTTGGCCGCCTCCAGATCCTCCGCCGACTGGCCTGCGCCTGCGACTCGGCGCAACTCCGGCGGAGCGGCGCCTCCCCCTGCGTGCCGGCCCATCGCCGGCTGCACCTCGAGGCCGGCTCTGTTCTCCGGTTCACCTCCGGTCGGCCCCTCCGGCGCCGCTGACAATTGGCCGCCTTGGCCCGCTCCGGTTGGCGCTGCTGGCGGCGCTTTCCTCGCAAAGGCCACGGGGTCCTCCCCCCTCTTCAACAACGGTGGGTCTTGGACGATCTCCTCCGCCAAGGGTAATGGGGTGTCGGGGGCTACGGCTCGGAGAGGAATGGCGAGCAGCGGAGGCTGGCTGCGCGAGCTTTCCGCCTCCGTCTCCGCGGTAGCCGCCTCCGTCTGGGCCTTGGCTGCCGCGTCGGCCTGCTCCCTCGCCGCCTGGGCGGCCGCCTTCTCCGCCGCCTCGCGCTCCTCCCGCGCTTCACGGGCGTTCCGCTCTGTGGCCTCCCTGAGATTGGCGCGGGGGTCCACGCGGCGGGAGCTCGAAGACCCTCCGGCCGGCCTCACGACGGAGCCGCCCGGGCCCCGCTCAAGGGAAAGCGGCGCCCTGCCCAGCAAGCGAGGAAAAGTTAAGAAGAATATTCGAAGAGAAAGAGAATGATGACGAGCATGCGGTAAGGCAATTGAAGACTTACACCGAGACCGCCTGAGGCTGCTTCACCGCCTTGCGGAAGCGGGCCGCCTTCGTGGCCGCCTCGTCTCGTTTTGTCGCCGCGGTGGAGGGCTTGGACTTCTTCGGCCGACTGTCGAAGAGGCCTAAAGCGGCCCGGCGCTTCTGCACGCCGCCAGCAGCCGGCGCGACAGACGAGCCCGCCCCCTGATGGTCGGCCGCCGGCTGGCGCCGCGGGGCGACTTCGGCTTTGAACTCGTCCAGCCAGTCCTCGAAGCTCGCGGTAAACGTTGAGCCTCCGGGCTCGGCACTATCCCCCACGACGGCGTCTTCCATGGCGGCCGCCCCCAAGTCCGGGTCGTCAACGTCATCCACCGTGCGGTCGGGGGCGTACTGGCGTTCAATCCCTGCCGCCACGGCCGGCGGCGCAAGAAGAGGGTTCTGCTCAAAAGAACCGACTGGTCAGAGGCCGGCCGTCATGAAGCCGGCTGACGACAAAAGAAGATAAAGAGAGAAACTAACCACGGGCGGAGGATTGGCGCGATAATACGGCGCCTTGCCGTATTGCCAGTCCCCGGCGAGCTTGCAGTTGGCGATGTAATTAACCATGAGCGCCACCTCCGCGTGGGGCATTTCCCGTGTGCTCAGCCGACTTGGGTCGAAGTGGCCTCTCATCTGACACATCATATGGGGCCGGCTTTGGAGAAGGAGAATCCGGCGCTCCACGAAGGCGGCCACCAAGCCGGCCCCGCGCAGGCCTTTCGACTGAATCATCACCCGAAGCCGGGAGATGGCGGCGTTCCCGGCCGGAGACAGTGACCGGGACCGGAAACTCCACGAGGGCTGCCTCCCAGCCGGCGGGCCGGCTACGTAAGCCGGCAGGTTAATGTAGTCTCCTTGCTCGGCGACGTTCTTCACGTAGAAGTACGATTTTTGCCAGACCTTCACCGACTGGATTAGGGGGATGGACGGGAACGGATTGTTCTCGCTCTCCCTCCTCATGGCGATGAAGGCCCCACAGGGGGCGGGCACGCCGGCGACGACGGTGCCGAGTTTGCTCAGGAAGAACTCTCCCCAGAGCTCCGGCATGGGGAGCAGGCCCAAGAAGCCTTCACAGAGGGAGACGAAGGCCGACAGCAGCATCACCGCATTGGGCGTGAGGTGATGCGGCTGGAGGTTGTAGAAGTCGAGGAAGGAGCGTAGAAATCCGCTCGCCGGAAGGCCGAAGCCGCACAGGCAGTGCGAGCGGAAGACGACCCGCTCGCCCTCCTTCGGCGCCGGCGAGATCTCCGTCGCCGACGCCAGGCGGACCTGCACGAGGTCGGCGCCGGGCAGGCACCGAGTCTGGCGGAGGAACTCCACATGGTCGTCATGGACGTTGGAGCCGTCCCACGAGCTTGACAACGCCATGGGAGCGAGGCGATGTGGAGACGCGGCGGCGCTGAGACGGGAGGTTGCAGCGGCAACAAGAAGAAGAAGCAAGGATTAGGAGGGGCGGAGCGAGAGAGACAGTGTGCGAACCTCTGTCGCTCTCCCTCCTCCCCCTACTTATAGGCTCACGTGGCGGAGCCGAGAAGGCGCGGCGTGGGGAAGCGTGGGGATCGATCGTGCCCACAACCCACGTCCCGCAATTATTGAGCCTTAACGGCGAAACAAAACTGCCTCGAGAAGGCGAGCGGCCCCTGTGGGCCACGGAAGATCCGCGCCCGGACCAAGGCTCGCGAGTGGCGGGCCCGGGCCTGCGGACGTGCGCTTGCAGGATCTCGCTGCCATGTGGCCGCGGGAGGGCCCGCAGTCAGCGCGCAGGTCCCCCCTCCTCCCGCTTACAAGACGCGGGGCTCTCTGAAGTCGGCATATGCCCGCTAAGCCGGCTCTCCAGGATGGGAAGCTGACCAAGCTTCTCGTCCCCCTGCTCGCCTCGGAGCTCGATCAGCTTCGGGGACTACTGTCGGAGTAAATAGCCAAGGGTAGCCTAGCCGGCTTCCCTTGGCCCTTCTGGAAAAGTTACGAGCCCGCCCGGCTCTCAAGAATCAAAGACGTGGGGCCGCCTTCCCCTTGCTGGCTGCCACCCAGGCCGGCTTTCGGAAGGCGGTCCGACTTTAGCCCTCATGAGAAGGCCGACTCCAAGAAGCCGACCATGAGAAGGCCGGCTCCAAGAAGCCGGCTCCCATAAAGCGAACGAGACCGTACCCACAAAAGTTTGCATCCACCTAACGGCGGGGCGATGGGGCGTGGCTACAGTGAAGCCTGCCGCCCCGGAATCCCGGAGCACACCTGGCACAGTGTGCCGTATGGGTAGGCATGACCCGTCCGGCGCGGCACTGTTGCCATGTTGACCCTGGCATCACCCACGACGAGCCGCCAGCGTGGCCCATAGACGGTGGGCCCCTTTGAGCAGAGAGACGCCCGAAGGCGGCCACGCCTCCAGCCAGTCGGCCCGAGACAGAGCCGGCTCCCCGCAGCCGGCTTGCCGCCTCCCTCGAAGAAGATGCCCCATTAAGGAGACAAGACGCGGTAAGGCTACATCGATCGCCTGACAGGTGGCGGTACTGTAGCCGCGCTTACCACGATGAAGCTCACGTCAGCAAGATGGAGCCACAGTAACCAGCCGCCGACCAGGCCCTGGACAGTGGGGCCTGCCTGTCGACCAAGGGGCCGGCAGCCGGCGGGACCCACCAGTCGGCGGGCCCCAGCAACCGGCGCAGAAGCCGGCGAGCGCAGCCACAGACGGCTGGGCCCGCGCCCAGTCGGATTACCATTGTACCCCCGGGGGGCAGGCCTATATAAACCCCCCGGGGCACCCATGCAAAGGGTCCGACCCCCTGCTAGTTCTAGATACCACACAAGGAGAAGAAGCAGGCTAGCCGTGCCCTTCTTCCTCCTCCCCCCAAACAGCTCAAGGAGCGTTGTGTAGCTACTTGATTCATCTAGTGAGCATGCGGAGACCCCGCAGAGCAGCAGTAGGGGTGTTATCTCCACGGAGAGCCCCGAAGCTGGGTAAGATCCGCCGGCGTGCATGTCTTCGCCTTATCCCATTTCCAGGCACCGGCGATGTCTTACTGGCTCCCACAATGATAAGCCACCCGTTGGCATATGTCGCACCTACCACCCGACATGCGGTCTGAGGAGTGCAACACTTGTGAAACCCGGCGCACCCAATGAGTCGTTGACTCTCCTTCCTCCTGGACGCATGCAGCTAAGTCCACTATCGACATAGGCTGTTTACAGGTATCCTTGAAATTGTTGATAAACCGGGCTCCTAATTGGGCCCATGAACTGATAGAATTAGCGAGCAAGCTTTTTAACCAAGTACGGGCCGTTCCTTCAAGCATCATGGTGAAGTATTTCGCACACGCCGTGTCATCCACATCAAGCATCTCCATGGCCATCTCATAGCTCTCTACCCATGTCTCTGGAGGTTGATCCGCCGTATAATTTGGTACTTTGCATGGGCCTTTGAAATCCTTGGGCAGGCGCACGTTGCGTAAAGCGGGGATAAGGCAAGGCACCCCCAAAGAACTAGAAGTAACACCAGGTTCAATCGAGATGGTTGGACGAACCGGCGTGAGCTGCCGAGCCTGATGTTGTCCGACTAACTCAGCCTCCCTGCGTGCTCGGGCCCGGTTCACCACTTCCTGAGCGTCATCAGCACCACCCGTCGGGTTGTTGCCACGGGGTGCTCCACGTCGTTCATTACTCGACACTGCTGGCTCATCCATATGTCTGCTATAGCTCCGGCTTGGACGGGGGGTCGAGTGGATCCGGTCGCGGTTGTACGAGTGCGCTTCCTGTTGGGCCAAAGCTGTCCTCAGAAGTTCCTTGACCCGTCGTGTCTCTACTGCCTGTGGCGAGTCACCTTCAATTGGAATGGCCTCCAGTCGTGCAGCAGCGGCAACAAGATTGTCCATTGGGTTGGAGTAGTGACCCGGAGGTGTTAAAGCATCCTGAGGTATAACGGTGTTTGGACGAGGTGGGTCCATCTGACGGGGTTGAACCGGCGCACCGGTCCCAGGGGCTTCTGCCCGGTTCCCCTCCAGCAGATTGGCGGCTCTTGGCCCTGGAGTGTTAAAAAGGTCTCTAGCCTCGAAAACCGGAGGTAAGCGGGATCGGTGCTTCCTCCTCATGACTTTATGCGACGCACTCTGGTCCAACATAAGCCTGTAGGCCTGTGCGTCTAAAGAGGCCCGCTCTGCGGCCATCCTGGTATCCTTAGCTGCTAGATCCGTCTTGGCCTGGGCGATTTGTTCCTTTACCTTTGCAATCTCCGTGTTGTGAACGTCCTGATCTGGCGAATTAACTTCCGCCATAAGCACAGCCAACACATCAAATAGTTCTGATAGAACCTGAGCCGGCGGGCGTACAGGGCCTCCTGCCGCGGCAGCCGTTGCCGCTGCTGAACCGGAGACCGTTGCCGCGGCTGTCAAAGAGTGAAGCACTGCTTGTGTTCCGGTCATGAATATTTCAACCCGGTTAGGCAGATCAGAGGGGTCCGGAATACTGTCGCCATCGGAACAACTCTCAATCCGGCCATCTTGCAGCTGATAAAGATATTTGGTTTCTCCGGCCGAAGATTCGTCACCGGAACGAACGGCAGTCACCCCGCGAAGCTCCGGTCCGTCCTCATAACTCCCTCCATGGAACATTCCCACGAAGGCACGCTTCATGGCCGATTTGACCCGGCGGATCACGCAAGCTGAGCCATCTCGACGAGGTCGGTGCAGATGTCCGGCTCAGGGCCCGGTTCACCGATCTTGCCAATGAAAACGTGAATGCTACCAAAGGGGACCCGGTACCCGTACTCAATTGAGCCGGCCTCGGGGCCCCAGCCTGCATCGTCGATGTAGAGTTTGCCGCAACGACTCTTAGTCATCCGGCCTACAGTGTAGCCCTCGAGTCCTTCAAAGCGGCCCTCCAAGAACCGGAAACCATCGTGCGATAGCCCCACGGTGGGCGCCAACTGTCGTGGTTTTGTCATGGCAGATGTCCTAGAGAAAGGACTTAGTCGTGGAGCCATCGCTACGGGTTAGTTTGAAGGGGTTAAAGCGGACACAAGGACGCAAGAGAGTTTATACTAGTTCGGCCCCTTCAATGAAGGTAAAAGCCTAAGTCTAGTTGTGATGGAATTGATGGGCGTTTCGATGACTAGGGAGCAAATAAGCTTCGCCTATGTCTCGAGTTGTTGTCTGTTGTCCTTGAACCGCCGCCGGGTCATCCCCTTATATACATGGGTGACGCCCGTCGGTTTACAGAGTCCCAACACCAGCTCATAGATGTGTCCGGTTTGGTCTCTACTTATTCCTTACTTACAATACAAGTTACATATTGACCCAGTTTACGGCTACAGGCTCTCAGCCGATTATGGGTCTTGAGCCCTCATCTATCTTCATGGGCTTTAGCATGCTTAACTACTGATGAAGTTAATCCGGCCCAGATAGGCCGGTTTACGCCCAGTAGTAATATCCCCAACAGTGACCGTTCCCCTTATTACAGAAGCACTTAGTCTCGGGCTTGGGTTCAACTTTGGGTTTCTTCACTAGAGCAGCAACTGATTTGTTGTTTCATGAAGTATCCTTTTCTTGCCCTTGCCCTTGTTGAAACTAGTGGTTTTACTAACCATCAACAATTGATGCTCCCTTTTGATTTCTACTTTCGCGGTGTCGCGAATAGCTCATGGATCATATCTATCCCTGATATGTTATAGTTCATCACGAAGCTCCAGTAGCTTGGTGACAGTGACTTTGGAGAACCATCACTATCTCATCTGGAAGATTAACTCCCACTCGATTCAAGCGATTGTTGTACTCATACAATCTGAGCACATGCTCAATGGTTGAGCTTTTCTACTTAGTTTGCAGGCTTAAGAAACTTGTCAAAGGTCTCATACCTCTTGACGTGGGCACTAGCCTGAAATCCCAATTTCAGTCCTTGGAACATCTCATATGTTCTGCGATGTTTCAAAAACATCTTTGGTGCCTCAATTCTAAACCATTTAGCATTACGCACTGAACTATCATGTAGTCATCAAAACGTGTATGTCAGATGTTCGCAACATCCACAACCGACATTCGCGGGTCAGCTCACTGAGCGGTGCATTAAGGACATAATCCTTCTGCGCAGCAATGAGGACAATCCTCTGTTTACGGATCCAGTCCGCATAATTGCTACTATCAACTTTCAACTAAATTTTCTCTAGGAACATATCTAAAATAGTAGAACTAAAGCGTGAGCTTCGACATAATTTGCAAAGTCCTTTTGACTATGTTCATGATAATTGAGTTCATCTGATTATTTCATGAACTCCCACTCAGATAGACATCCCTCTAGTCATCCAAGTGATACATGATCTGAATCGACTAGGCCGTGTCCGATCATCACGTGAGACAGACTAGTCATCATCGGTGAACATCTCATGTTGATCGCATCTTCTATACGACTCATGTTCGACCTTTCGGCCCTCCGTGTTCCAAGGCCATGTTTGTACATGCTAGGCTCGTCAAGTTAACCTAAGTGTTTCGCATGTGTTCCGAGGCCATGTCTGTACATCCTAGGCTCGTCAACACCCGTTGTATTCAAACGTAAGAATCTATCACACCTGATCATCACGTGGTGCTTCGGAACGACGAACCTTCGCAACGGTGCACAGCTAGGGAGAACACTTTTCTTGAAATTTTAGTGAGGGATCATCTTATTTAAGCTACCGTCGTTCTAAGCAAATAAGATGTAAAAACATGATAAACATCACATGCAATCAAATAGTGACATGATATGGCCATCATCACTTTGCTCCTTTTGATCTCCATCTTCGGGGCTCCATGATCATCATCGTCACCGGCATGACACCATGATCTCCATCATCATGATCTCCATCATCGTGTCTTCATGAAGTTGTCTCGCCAACTATTACTTCTACTACTACAGCTAACGGTTAGCAATAAAGTAAAGTAATTACATGACGTTTATGTTGACACGCAGGTCATAAATAAATTAAGACAATTCCTATGGCTCCTGCCGGTTGTCATACTCATCGACATGCAAGTCGTGATTCCTATTACAAGAACATGATCATCTCATACATCACATATATCATTCATCACATCCTTTGGCCACATCACATCACAAAACACTTGCTGCAAAAACAAGTTAGATGTCCTCTAATTGTTGTTGCAAGTTTTTATGTGGCTGCTATAGGTTGCTAGCAAGAACGTTTCTTACCTACGCCCAAACCACAACGTGAATTACCAATTTCTATTTACCCTTCATAAGGACCCTGTTCATCGAATCCGATCCGACTAAAGTGGGAGAGACAGACACCCGCCAGCCACCTTATGCAACTAGTGCATGTCAGTCGGTGGAACCGGTCTCATGTAAGCGTACGTGTAAGGTTGGCCCGGGCCGCTTCATCCCACAATGCCGCCGAATCAAGATAAGACTAGTAACGGCAAGTAAATTGACAAAATCGACGCCCACAACTACTTTGTGTTCTACTCGTGCATAGAAACTACGCATAAACCTGGCTCATGATGCCACTGTTGGGGATCGTAGCAGAAATTCAAAATTTTCTGCGCATCACCAAGAACAATCTATGGAGTAATCTAGCAACGAGGGGAAGGAGAGTGCATCTACATACCCTTGTAGATCGCTAAGCGGAAGTGTTCAAGTGAACGGGGTTGATGGAGTCGTACTCGCCGTGATCCAAATCACCGATGATCCTAGTGCCGAACGGACGACACCTCCGCGTTCAACACACATGCAGCCCGGTGACGTCTCCCATGCCTTGATCCAGCAAGGAGAGAGGGAGAGGTTGGGGAAGACTCCGTCCAGCAGCAGCACGACAGCGTGGTGGTGGTGGAGGAGCATGGTACTCCAGCAGGGCTTCGCCAAGCACCGCAAGAGACGAGGAGGGAGAGGGGTAGGGCTGCGCCAAGAAGGAGATATTCTCGTGTGTATGGCAGCCCAAAACCCCACTATATATAGGGGAAAGGGAGGGGCTGCACCCCCACCTAGGTTTCCACCCCTAGGGGTGGCGGCCAGCCCTAGATCCCATCTAGGGGGGCGGCCAAGGGGGGAGAGAGGGGGGGCGCACCAATAGGTGGGCCTTAGGCCCATCTGAGCCTAGGGTTTTCCCTTTTTCCCTTCTCTCTTCGCCTTGGGCCCTGGTGAGGGGGCGCACCAGCCCACCTGGGGCTGGTCCCCTCTCACACTTGGCCCACGCAGCCCTCTGGGGCAGGTAGCTGAAGGAAATATGCCCTAGAGGCAATAATAAAGTTATTATTTATTTCCTTATAATCATGATAAAAGGTTTATTATTCATGCTAGAATTGTATTAACCGGAAACATAATACATGTGTGAATACATAGACAAACAAAGTGTCACTAGTATGCCTCTACTTGACTAGCTCGTTAATCAAAGATGGTTATGTTTCCTAACCATGAACAATGAGTTGTTATTTGATTAACGGGATCACATCATTAACAGAATGATCTAATTGACATGACCCATTCCATTAGCTTAGCACCCGGTCGTTTAGTATGTTGCTATTGCTTTCTTCATGACTTATACATGTTCCTGTAACTATGAGATTATGCAACTCCCGTTTACCGGAGGAACACTTTGGGTACTACCAAACGTCACAACGTAACTGGGTGATTATAAAGGAGTACTACAGGTGTCTCCAAAGCCTATGTTTGGATATCGGAAGTGTTCCGGGTGAAATCGGCATTTTACCGGAGTACCGGGAAGGTTACCGGAACCCCCCGGGAGCTAAATGGGCCATGACGGGCCTTAGTGGAAAAGAGAAAAGGCAGCCCTACATGGGCTGCGCACCTCCCTCTTCCCTTAGTCCTATTAGGACTAGGAGAGGTGGCCGGCCCCCTCTCTCTCTTTTCCCCCTCCGCAAATCCTATTCCAACTAGGATTGGGGGGGGGGGTCCTACTCCCAGAGGGAGTAGGACTCTCCTGGCGCGCCACACCTTGGCCGGCCAGCCTCCCCCCTCTAGTCCTTTATATACTGAGGCAAAGGCACCCTAGAACACACAAGTTGATCCACGTGATCTATTCCTTAGCCGTGTGCTGTGCCCTCAGCCACCATATTCCTCGATAATACTGTAGCGGAGTTTAGGCGAAGCCCTGCTGCTGTAGTGCATCAAGATCGTCACCATGCCGTCGTGCTGACGGAACTCTTCCCCGACACTTTGCTGGATCGGAGTCCGGGGATCGTCATCGAGCTGTACGTGTGCTCGAACTCGGAGGTGCCGTAGTTTCGGTGCTTGATCGGTTGGATCGTGAAGACATACGACTACTTCCTCTACGTTGTGTCAACGCTTCCGCAGTCGGTCTGTGAGGGTACGTAGACAACACTCTCCCCTCCCGTTGCTTTGCATCACCATGATCTTGCGTGTGCGTAGGAATTTTTTTGAAATTACTACGAAAACCATCAGTGGCATCCGAGCCTAGGTTTTATGGTTTGATGTTATTTGCACGAGTAGAACACAAGTGAGTTGTGGGCGATATAAGTCATACTGCCTACCAGCATGTCATACTTGGTTCGGCGGTATTGTTGGACGAGACGACCCGGACCAACATTACGCGTACGCTTACGCGAGACCGGTTCCCCCGACGTGCTTTGCGCACAGGTGGCTTGCGGGCGACTGTCTCTCCAACTTTAGTTGAACCAAGTGTGGCTATGCCCGGTCCTTGCGAAGGTTAAAACGGAGTCTATTTGACAAACTATCGTTGTGGTTTTGATGCGTAGGTGAGATTGGTTCTTGCTTAAGCCTGTAGCAGCCACGTAAAACTTGCAACAACAAAGTAGAGGACGTCTAACTTGCTTTTGCAGGGCATGTTGTGATGTGATATGGTCAAGGCATGATGCTGAATTTTATTGTATGAGATGATCATGTTTTGTAACCGAGTTATCGGCAACTGGCAGGAGCCATATGGTTCTCGCTTTATTGTATGCAATGCAATCGCGATGTAATGCTTTACTTTATTACTAAACGGTAGTGATAGTCGTGGAAGCATAAGATTGGCGAGACGACAACGATGCTACGATGGAGATCAAGGTGTCGCGCTGGTGACGATGGTGATCATAACGGTGCTTCGGAGATGGAGATCACAAGCACAAGATGATGATGGCCATATCATATCACTTATATTGATTGCATGAGATGTTTATCTTTTTATGCATCTTATCTTGCTTTGATTGACGGTAGCATTATAAGATGATCTCTCACTAAATTATCGAGAAGTGTTCTCCCTGAGTATGCACCGTTGCCAAAGTTCGTCGTGCCCAGACACCACGTGATGATCGGGTGTGATAAGCTCTACGTCCATCTACAACGGGTGCAAGCCAGTTTTGCACACGCAGAATACTCAGGTTAAACTTGACGAGCCTAGCATATGCAGATATGGCCTCGGAACACGGAGACCGAAAGGTCGAGCGTGAATCATATAGTAGATATGATCAACATAACGATGTTCACCATTGAAAACTACTCCATCTCATGTGATGATCGGTTATGGTTTAGTTGATTTGGATCACGTAATCACTTAGAAGATTAGAGGGATGTCTATCTAAGTGGGAGTTCTTAAGTAATTTGATTAATTGAACTTAAACTTATCATGAACTTAGTACCTGATAGTATCTTGCTTGTTTATGTTGATTGTAGATAGATGGCTCGTGCTGTTGTTCTGTTGAATTTTAATGCGTTCCTTGAGAAAGCAAAGTTGAAAGATGATGGTAGCAATTATACGGACTGGGTCCGTAACTTGAGGATTATCCTCATTGCTGCTCAGAAGAATTACGTCCTGGAAGCACCGTTGGGTGCCAAGCCTGCTGCTGGAGCAACACCAGATGTTATGAACGTCTGGCAGAGCAAAGCTGATGACTACTCGATAATTCAGTGTGCCATGCTTTACGGCTTAGAATCGGGACTTCAACGATGTTTTGAACGTCATGGAGCATATGAGACGTTCCAGGAGTTGAAGTTAATATTTCAAGCAAATGCCCGGTTGAGAGATATGAAGTCTCCAATAAGTTCTATAGCTGCAAGATGGAGGAGAACAGTTCTGTCAGTGAGCATATACTCAAAATGTCTGGGTATAATAATCACTTGATTCAATTGGGAGTTAATCTTCCGGATGATTGCATCATTGACAGAATTCTCCAATCACTGCCACCAAGCTACAAGAGCTTCATGATGAACTATAATATGCAAGGGATGAACAAGACTATTCCCGAGCTCTTCGCAATGCTGAAAGTTGCGGAGGTAGAAATCAAGGAGCATCAAGTGTTGATAGTTAACAAGACCACTAGTTTCAAGAAAAAGGGCAAAGGGAAGAAGAAGGGGAACTTCAAGAAGAACGGTAAGCAAGTTGCTGCTCAAGAGAAGAAACCCAAGTCTGGACCTAAGCCTGAAACTGAGTGCTTCTACTGCAAGCAGACTGGTCACTAGAAGCGGAACTGCCCCAAGTATTTGGCGGATAAGAAGGATGGCAAGGTGAACAAAGGTATATGTGATATACATGTTATTGATGTGTACCTTACTAGAGCTCGCAGTAGCACCTGGGTATTTGATACTGGTTCTGTTGCTAATATTTGCAACTCGAAACAGGGACTACAGAATAAGCGGGCACTGGCAAAGGACGAGGTGACAATGCGCGTGGGAAACGGTTCCAAAGTCGATGTGATCGCGGTCGGCACGCTACCTCTACATCTACCTTCGGGGTTAATATTAGACCTAAATAATTGTTATTTGGTGCCAGCGTTGAGCATGAACATTATATCTGGATCTTGTTTGATGCGAGACAGTTATTCATTTAAATTAGAGAATAATGGTTGTTATATTTATATGAGTAATATCTTTTATGGTCATGCACCTTTGAAGAGTGGTCTATTTTTGATGAATCCCGATAGTAGTGATACACATATTCATAATGTTGAAGCCAAAAGATGCAGAGTTGATAATGAAAGTGCAACTTATTTGTGGCACTGTCGTTTAGGTCATATCGGTGTAAAGCACATGAAGAAACTCCATACTAATGGACTTTTGGAACCACTTGATTATGAATCACTTGGTACTTGCGATCCGTGCCTCATGGGCAAGATGACCAAAACACCGTTCTCCGGTACTATGGAGAGAGCAACAGATTTTTTGGAAATCATACATACCGATGTATGTGGTCCGATGAATATTGAGGCTCGTGGCGGATATCATTATTTTCTCACCTTCACAGATGACTTAAGCAGATATGGGTATATCTACTTAATGAAACATAAGTCTGAAACATTTGAAAAGTTAAAAGAATTTCAGAGTGAAGTTGAAAATCATCGTAACAAGAAAATAAAGTTTCTACGATCTGATCGTGGAGGAGAATATTTGAGTTACGAGTTTGGTGTACATTTGAAAAATTGTGGAATAGTTTCGCAACTCACGCCACCCGGAACACCACAGCGTAATGGTGTGTCTGAACGTCGTAATCGTACTTTACTAGATATGGTGCGATCTATGATGTCTCTTACTGATTTACCGCTATCGTTTTAGGGTTATGCTTTAGAGACGGCCGCATTCACGTTAAATAGGGCACCATCAAAATCCGTTGAGACGACGCCTTATGAACTGTGGTTTGGCAAGAAACCAAAGTTGTCGTTTCTCAAAATTTGGGGCTGCGATGCTTATGTGAAAAAGCTTCGACCTGATAAGCTCGAACCCAAATCGGAGAAATGTGTCTTCATAGGATACCCAAAGGAGAATGTTGGGTACACCTTCTATCACAGATCCGAAAGCAAGACATTCGTTGCTAAGAATGGATCCTTTCTAGAGAAGGAGTTTCTCTCGAAAGAAGTGAGTGGGAGGAAAGTAGAACTTGACGAGGTAACTATACCTGCTCCTTTATTGGAAAGTAGTACATCACAGAAAACTGTTTCTGCGACACCTACCCCAATAAGTGAGGAAGCTAATGATGATGGTCATGAAACTTCAGATCAAGATACTACTGAACCTCATAGATCAACCAGAGTAAGATCCGCGCCAGAGTGGTACGGTATTCCTGTTCTGGAAATCATGCTACTAGATCATGATGAACCTACGAACTATGAAGAAGCGATGGTGAGCCCAGATTCCGCAAAGTGGCTTGAAGCCATGAAATCTGAGATGGGATCCATGTATGAGAACAAAGTATGGACTTTGGTTGACTTGCCCGATGATCGGCAAGCAATTGAGAATAAATGGATCTTCAAGAAGAAGACTGACGCTGATGGTAATGTTACTGTCTACAAAGCTCGACTCGTCCCGAAAGGTTTTTGGCAAGTTCAAGGGATTGACTACGATGAGACCTTCTCACCCGTAGCGATGCTTAAGTCCGTCCGAATCATGTTAGCAATTGCCGCATTTTATGATTATGAAATTTGGCAAATGGATGTCAAAACTGCATTCCTGAATGGATTTCTGGAAGAAGAGTTGTATATGATGCAACCAGAAGGTTTTGTCGATCCAAAAGGAGCTAACAAAGTGTGCAAGCTCCAGCGATCCATTTATGGACTGGTGCAAGCCTCTCGGAGTTGGAATAAACGCTTTGATAGTGTGATCAAAGCATTTGGTTTTATACAGACTTTCGGAGAAGCCTGTATTTACAAGAAAGTGAGTGGGAGCTCTGTAGCATTTGTGATATTATATGTGGATGACATATTACTAATTGGAAATGATATAGAATTTCTGGATAGCATAAAGGGATACTTGAATAAGAGTTTTTCAATGAAAGACCTCGGTGAAGCTGCTTACATATTAGGCATAAAGATCTATAGAGATAGATCAAAACGCTTAATTGGACTTTCACAAACAACATACCTTGACAAAATTTTGAAGAAGTTCAAAATGGATCAAGCAAAGAAAGGATTCTTGCCTGTGTTACAAGGTGTGAAATTGAGTAAGACTCAATGCCCGACCACTGCAGAAGATAGAGAGAATATGAAAGATGTTCCCTATGCATCAGCGATAGGATCTATCATGTATGCAATGCTGTGTACCAGACCTGATGTATGCCTTGCTATAAGTCTAGCAGGGAGGTACCAAAGTAATCCAGGAGTGGATCACTGGACAGCGGTCAAGAACATCCTGAAATACCTGAAAAGGACTAAGGATATGTTTCTCGTATATGGAGGTGACAAAGAGCTCGTCGTAAATGGTTACGTTGATGCAAGCTTTGACACTGATCCGGACGATTCTAAATCGCAAACCGGATATGTGTTTACATTAAACGGTGGAGCTGTCAGTTGGTGCAGTTCTAAACAAAGCGTCGTAGCAGGATCTACATGTGAAGCGGAGTACATAGCTGCTTCGGAAGCAGCGAACGAAGGAGTCTGGATGAAGGAGTTCATATCCGATCTAGGTGTCATACCTAGTGCATCGGGTCCAATGAAAATCTTTTGTGACAATACTGGTGCAATTGCCTTGGCAAAGGAATCCAGATTTCACAAGAGAACCAAGCACATCAAGAGACGCTTCAATTCCATCCGGGATCTAGTCCAGGTGGGAGACATAGAGATTTGCAAGATACATACGGATCTGAATGTTGCAGACCCGTTGACTAAGCCTCTACCACGAGCAAAACATGATCAGCACCAAGGCTCCATGGGTGTTAGAATCATTACGGTGTAATCTACATTATTGACTCTAGTGCAAGTGGGAGACTGAAGGAAATATGCCCTAGAGGCAATAATAAAGTTATTATTTATTTCCTTATAATCATGATAAAAGGTTTATTATTCATGCTAGAATTGTATTAACCGGAAACATAATACATGTGTGAATACATAGACAAACAAAGTGTCACTAGTATGCCTCTACTTGACTAGCTCGTTACTCAAAGATGGTTATGTTTCCTAACCATGAACAATTAGTTGTTATTTGATTAACGGGATCACATCATTAAGAGAATGATCTAATTGACATGACCCATTCCATTAGCTTAGCACCCGATCATTTAGTATGTTGCTATTGCTTTCTTCATGACTTATACATGTTCCTGTAACTATGAGATTATGCAACTCCCGTTTACCGGAGGAACACTTTGGGTACTACCAAACGTCACAACGTAACTGGGTGATTAAAAAGGAGTACTACAGGTGTCACCAAAGGTACATGTTGGGTTGGTGTATTTCGAGATTAGGTTTTGTCACTCCGATTGTCGGAGAGGTATCTCTGGGCCCTCTCGGTAATGCACATCACATAAGCCTTGCAAGCATTGCAACTAATGAGTTAGTTGCGAGATGATGTATTACGGAACGAGTAAAGAGACTTGCCGGCAACGAGATTGAACTAGGTATGGGATACCGACGAACGAATCTCGGGCAAGTAACATACCGATGACAAAGGGAACAACGTATGTTGTTATGCGGTCTGACCGATAAAGATCTTCGTAGAATATGTAGGAGCCAATATGGGCATCCAGGTCCCGCTATTGGTTATTGACCTGAGACATGTCTCGGTCATGTCTACATTGTTCTCGAACCCGTAGGGTCCACACGCTTAAGGTTACGATGACAGTTATATTATGAGTTTAGGCATTTTGATGTACCGAAGGTTGTTCGGAGTCCCGGATGTGATCACGGACATGACGAGGAGTCTCGAAATGGTCGAGACGTAAAGATTAATATATTGGAAGCCTATGTTTGGATATCGGAAGTGTTCCGGGTGAAATCAGGATTTTACCGGAGTACCGGGAAGGTTACCGGAACCCCCCGGGAGCTAAATGGGCCATGATGGGCCTTAGTGGAAAAGAGAAGAGGCAGCCCTACATGGGCTGCACGCCTCACCCTTCCCCTAGTCCTATTAGGACTAGGAGAGGTGGCCGACCCCCTCTCTCTCTTTTCCCCCTCCACGAATCCTATTCCAACTAGGATTGGGGGGGGGGGGGAATCCTACTCCCAGAGGGAGTAGGACTCTCCTGGCGCGCCACACCTTGGCCGGCCAGCCTCCCTCCCTCTAGTCCTTTATACACTGAGGCAAAGGCACCCTAGAACACACAAGTTGATCCACGTGATCTATTCCTTAGCCGTGTGCGGTGCCCTCAGCCACCATATTCCTCGATAGTACTGTAGCGGAGTTTAGGCGAAGCCCTGCTGCTGTAGTGCATCAAGATCGTCACCACGCCGTCGTGCTGACGGAACTCTTCCCTGACACTTTGCTGGATCGGAGTCCGGGGATCGTCATCGAGCTGTACGTGTGCTCGAACTCGGAGGTGCCGTAGTTTCGGTGCTTGATCGGTTGGATCGTGAAGACGTACGACTACTTCCTCTACGTTGTGTCAACGCTTCCGCAGTCGGTCTGCGAGGGTACGTAGAAAACACTCTCCCCTCTCGTTGCTTTGCATCACCATGATCTTGCGTGTGCGTAGGAAATTTTTTGAAATTACTACGAAACCCATCAGTAGCCCCACCTGGTGGACCCCCGGGACCCTCCCGGTGGTCCCGATACGTTACCGATAGCACCCGAAACTTTTCTGGTGACCAAAACAGGACTTCCCATATATAAATCTTTACCTCCGGACCATTTCGGAACTCCTTGTGATGTCCGGGATCTCATCCGGGACTCCGAACAACATTCGGTAACCACGTATATCTATTCCCTATAACCCTAGCGTCATCGAACCTTAAGTGTGTAGACCCTACGGGTTCGGGAACCATGCAGACATGACCGAGAGACCTCTCCGGCCAATAACCAACAGCGGGATCTGGATACCCATGTTGTCTCCCACATGTTCCACGATGATCTCATCGGATGAACCACGATGTCGAGGATTCAATCAATCCCGTATTCAATTCCCTTTGTCTAGCGGTATTGTACTTGCCCGAGATTCGATCGTCGGTATCCAATACCTTGTTCAATCTCGTTACCGGCAAGTCTCTTTACTCGTTCCGCAACACATCATCCCGTGATCAACTTCTTGGTCACATTGCGCATATGATGATGTCCAACCGAGTGGGCCCAGAGATACCTCTCCGTCACACGGAGTGACAAATCCCATTCTCGATTCGTGCCAACCCAACAGACACTTTCGGAGATACCCGTAGTGTACCTTTATAGCCACCCAGTTACGTTGTGACGTTTGGCATACCCAAAGCATTCCTACGGTATCCGGGAGTTGCACAATCTTATGGTCTAAGGAAATGATACTTGACATTAGAAAAGCTTTAGCATACGAACTACACGATCTTTGTGCTAGGCTTAGGATTGGGTCTTGTCCATCACATGATTCTCCTAATGATGTGATCCCGTTATCAACGACATCCAATGTCCATGGTCAGGAAACCGTAACCATCAATTGATCAACGAGCTAGTCAACTAGAGGCTTACTAGGGACATGGTGTTGTCTATGTATCCACACATGTATCTGAGTTTCCTATCAATACAATTATAGCATGGATAATAAACGATTGTCAGGAATAAGGAAATAACCAATTTATTATTGCCTCTAGGGCATATTTCCAACATAGCCAAAAAACACTTGTTTGCGTGCAAGTGGATTAGATATATTCTTTCTAGACAGGCTGGAAGAATGAACAAATTTCTCGACCCATCCAAAATGATGAAGTACATATCCAAACAAGTCCTAAATAGAAGGGGAAAATAGAAGTTAGGGAGCTAGCAGTTTAAATTGACTGGATCAAAATATTCAAAATTGTACCGAATGTTCGAAACCCTGTCAATTCAAACCATTTAGAAGTAGCCTAATTTAAATGCATCTTATTTCAGGCATGTTAAGGTTAAAAGTGGCGGTATGTGATTGTCAACAACCTCAAACGTTGCAAAAGTGAGAAATAAAATGCTAAAATATAACAACTTTGGATATATTTCACTATTGTTTCTTCGATTTACAACTGCTTAATTTTGTATCCATGGAGCAATGTCACAACATCACCACATAGCGACATCAACTTATGCACAAAACATTGTTCTCCCTCGCAACCGCTCATCCAGCGATCATATCCTCTCGTAATCGAGTTTGTCTGACTGCACAGGAAACAAAATCCAATCATAAACATAACCCCAAACAAAATATAGAGCCTCTTTGCAAGGGAGGTATTCACCATTAGATGTTCATGTTTTTTTATAATCATATAATTAGGAGAAAACGACCAAATGATTGCATGGTAAACCATGTCTATGTCTAGAATAATGGGTGACCATGAAGTATTGTTGTATGATTAATGATAGTTAGACCATACCTTGATGAGCATATAAGTTGGGAGCCATGCTGGCGGTGTCGGAATCCCTACCCATGCGATCTACATAAGATAGATCCGTAATTCAATCAGGAGGAAATTGATCGAGACATGTATGGATAATTAATTCAGATCCATCTAAGTTGAGAAACAAATTAAGAATGATGAAGTAGAACAAAGGACCAAAGCAGCTGTGTATAATTACCAGAGCATACTCTCCGGTTTCTTCGAAGATTCTGATGTCCAAAACCTGCACTTGATAATTTGGTGATCATTAAACTGAAACTTGAACAAGCGATGTTAATTGATTGATGAGAGCAACATAGATAACCTATTGACGAGAGCGACATGGAGAGCTAGGATCAGTGAAGTCAATTACCTCGCCGCGGTCTTCGTATATGTAGTCTAGCCCCTTGTAGAAGGGTGGGTGCCCCACTGACAGGTACTGAAATTAACAAACCACACACACGGTTATTAAAGGCCAACAAATTAAGTTACTCACCGCTAGTACAATCAAAACGAAATTTCTTGAAAACAGGGTTTGAAATTCTGTTACAGAAATAACCGTGTCTCAGTCCAGCTCAAAGAAAAAGGGCAAATTTTATCACAAACATTAGAAATTTGGTGCACCATCCACTAAGGTGTAGCGCGTACGATAGGAAACACACTTACATTGATGCTGTTGAGGTACTTCTCTTTCTCGACGCGAACAATCTGTCCTTTCTTCACTGCACAGAAGAAACAGATGTAAATCAAGTTCAGTTAAATAACAGAGTCACACACGCACCGGCAAGCACGAGATATTCTATCTCGAACTGAATAAACAATGTACGCATTTCGAAGCATCGCTCTTACTTACTGGAGTACACGGGCTTCTTCTTGAGGATCTTCTTGGGCGCCGGCGCCGCAGCTGCCGCAGCCGGCTTGGCCTCGCCGGCCGGCTCGGCGGCGGCGGTGGCCTTGACAAGCCTGCTCGATGACGGCGTCCATCTTGCTGGCGTGACCAGCGCCGTCGCCGGAGTGGCGGTGCGGGCGAAGAGAGCCCGCGGCGACGAGGCGAGAGCTTCCATTGCTGTAGCTGTGGCTCTAGCGGGAAAATCCACGAGAAGCTGCACCGCGCGCGGCGGATAAGGCGGCCATGGCGGTTAGGTGGTGAGGCTGGATTGGGAAGCAGCTAGAGCCACAGCGTGTTTGGGCCAGAAATATGCGTCGCCAAACGTGTGAAAGTATGGCCCAGTTACGTTCGGAAATCCGGTCTGGTTTATCGGGAACATTTTTTGGGTAGACTGGAAAAAAGGGGAACACTCTTTTTGGGAAGTACCCCTCAAAAAATTTTTTGGGAAGTTTCTCGGAAATCTTGAGTAGGGCATTTTGGACAAACTGTTTAGTTTGAAAATTTCTGAGGAAAATACACATGTATACAACGAGGTGTACGCATGTAAAATTTTATAATGAAATACCTTAAATTGCGAGCTTAAAAAAAGCATGGATTTTGAGGATGAACATTATGTATGTTAAAGACAAGCCTCAGATTCAATTTTTTTTGTAGCTCTCGTTTTAACAGATTTTGACCTGATTTTTTTTCGGGTATTGGCCTGAAAATGTACACACTTGTACATTATATCTCTAGGTACATGTGTGTTTTTTTACAAAATTTTTAAAACTGAAAGATTTGACATTTTAACTTTTTAAATTAGGGCCTCCATGAAGCTCGGTCTCTATTTGGCATTTTCGGGAGTTCTTTATCTATCTTATAGGACCGGAGCTTATCGAATAGAGGGGAGTGAATGGTAGATTCAAAATTTCTTTCAAATTTTGAAATCTCTCGGTATAACACAACAACAAAATAAACTTAACATATGCAGATCTGCGAAAGAAAAGAACTCTGGAAAAAAACTTGATGAAGCACATAGGTAAGCTTTCGAGAGAGAGCTGCTAGAGCACAAGAAGTAAACTCACGACAGATACTATTACTGAAAGTAAACTGCGGAAGGGTAATATGGAGGCGAGATGAAACCAGTGGTGCTCGATGGCAACAAGTTATTTGTTCGACCAATTCCCTCTTTTGCAAAAGAGCTACGTCTGGTTAGAGGGACTTGTGGTTGAATACATGAGTAAAACTATCACCGTCCTATCCTCCTTGACAAAGTTCATCAACTTGTGTCAATTTACTCTCGGCAGATACTTCACATGATGTCCATAACCTTCACAGACTTTGTCTTTGAAAACAATTACTCTTCGTCACTCAGACAGAAACCTAACCGTCTAGAGAGTTAGTAGCTTTCAAGAGTAATAGGTTCAAACTTTCTACTTAGATCTCTGTGATGCTCGACAACTATCTAAGTTTTGGGCTTTGGGGTTTTCTATCCGTGGATTCACTCAAATATTTTTTTAGAGGGGTGCTCGAACAATCTTCTCAAAAAATAAACTGAGCCGTCGATCATAACGGTAGGTGGGGGCTGGTTATTTATAGCCGGGGCAATCCCGAGGGTGAAATAACCATAAGGGGCCTATTCTCTCTATGTGCACTAGCAAACACATTAGCTCTTCAATGTTTTTGTCCAACAATCTCCAATACTCTCGAGGCACTCGATTGCACCAACATATCTAGCCTTTTTTTTTCTCTAAATAAACAAGCTAACCTCATTTTGTTTCGAGCTCTGAGTGAGGTAATCCCAAAATGCCCAAAATACACAATAGTGAAGAAAAATCTGCATTGGTTGATTCTTCGGTGGTTGGCATTAGTTATGCAGCTTGCCCCCTCCATGAGTCCACGGTAAGTCCATGGCTCCATCGATGTGACCTTCTACATGCAACAATGCAACTAGAAGGATGACACCGGTCGAGTCCTCGTGAGCATGTGTCGCGTCGAGGAAGTTAGAGTTGGATGCATCATTGTCGTGTCGTGTCAGGGGAAGATGAGGTGAGCAACGACCGGTCGCAGTTCCATGACATCAAGGGTAGAGACGTGATTGGGTCTGGGAGAGTGGGGGGCCTCAGTTAGGGCACGACGACGCGATCGGCAATACTCCGGTGGTGTGGGCGACTGGGACTGGGGTCGAGTGTTGGCGTGATGTCATTCTCCTCTGCAACGGTTGCCGAGCTAGGTCGAAGAGATGGAGGGGCATTGGAAGGCAAGGCATTGTGGAGCGGCTTGAGGTAGACGCATGGGAGGGCGGAGTGCTTGATGGCGGCAGCAACGGCGATGAAGATCTGGGTCTGTCCTTGGAGGTTCGGTAACAAATGAAATGCATATAAATACCTCAACAAGTATTCCATAACTTTTGGTAGGTATGGGGTTCAGTAACAACACTCATGAATAGAACAATACTTGGATGCCTTAAGACTTCTAATTGTTGCGGCCTACCACATAGGAAAAAACATTCAAAGAGTAATTAACATAAATGGGAATGCTTCATAAAAGCATAAACACTAACTCCATATAAAAAATAAACATTGGTAAGTGACAACTACATCCAAATATTAACAAAACCACTCATATGACCATATTTTCGACAATCCCTTTGTTGGTCGCTCCTTCACGAGTTATGCATGGGACCTTTTATAAAGTGTGATCTGTTGAACATTATGGTGCTCCTTGCGGCTGGTACGACCGCTGGTACCATTGGGTGCAGTTGTAGCAAGCGTCATATTTTGCTCTGTTGCTCTTGTGGCGCCTCCAATGAATTTGGCTTGGTTCCCATAGTTGTCGTTTCCTTATATATGATGTTTTTCTTCCATCTTTTAGCATATTTTTCGAGGAAACATATTGACAAAGGATTTCACAATTTCTTACATTCATTAGTCATTACTATCAATAACAAAGTTATTCTCTCGGAAATTTCAAAATTATCCTATTTAAACAATGATGTAATAAGTGCAAAAATATCACTCATCAAAAAACTGGTTATATACATAAATTTTTGAAACCATGTGTAGATTTAGAGCGACATTTCCAGACACTGTTTCTAAAGCCATACCGATTGAGACACCAGTATCTACTCATGAGTTATCTTCTGCGCACTTGGCTACCCAATGTTTGTCGTAGACATTATAACCAATATATTATAGATGCATACTGCCCGGTCCTCTCATACTGGGGAAACGTCCTCTCAATGCTCTAATGCTCACACTGGATATGCACCAAACCGTCTCACAATATTTTGAACCCAGCTCACGCACCGCATTAATGAACGAACAACTCAACCTTTAGAACCACCTACAACTCTAAATGGCGAAGCGTAAAATACTGCTGCCCGAGATAATGAAATTAAATGACTATTTATACTAAACCTTTTTACTTTTTTTGTAAGACGTAACTTATAAATATGTGACCCAAAAATTTTCAATTTTTACCTATGTAATTATTTATGTATATTGTATTAAATAATGTTTTATAGAAATAGCTATGAGAATTACAAATGTAATTACAACCATGTATATCAAGGTTGTATTTTTTCATACAACCTAAGAATTGATAATTACAAAAACGTTGTATTATACAAAACTAAAACTATATTTTACCAACTTTTTATTTATCAAGTCAGTATGGAATGGTTAGAGAAGTGTTTTGTTAGAATGGATTTCACTGTAAATCATATCAAACCGAAAGTACAACAGTACTCGTACTACTAGTTTATATTTGTCTATCTCCATGGGATCCAGAAGTATATAAAACATTGGTTGATTGTTTTAGAGTGTTGATATAGTTAATAACTAATGCAAGTTTACCCAAATAGAGAATTCTAGAGTGTGCGAGATATCAACAAGTAGTTTGTACTCGAATTCTCTGCTACTCTCGCTCGTTGGCAACACTCATTTCCTGGTCAAGTATGTATGTTTGTGCTTGGAGAGGGAAGATAGGAAAGGGGTTAGTAATTACCCAATGTCACATGCTCCCTCAATACTTGGTGGCAAAAAAAGTCAAATCACGCAGGAGAGTTGCATGTATTATATGAAAGATAGGAGATGGAGTACAATCAGCCGATATGAACCTCCCATAAAATGGCGGTACAAGAAAGAAAAAGACCCTCCAAAAAGAGCAACTCCAATTACTCTAATCTAAAATGACCCAAACTCGCTTCAGCCCACTGCTTGGCATCTAATTTGATTTGATCTATGACTCTTTGCAACAGAGTGAAGTAATTTTCAAATACCCGACCATTCCTTTCCCTACAAGTACTACAAATAATGAGAGGCACAGGTGTTCCAAGTATTCCTCTTCGTGCCATGAACTAACGACCTAGCCCCTTGCCACCAATCCTTGAGCGAGCGTGCATCATTGTGAACAACCTCACTCAAGCCAGACCACTGAAGCACTGAACTCCACAAAAAGGAAATGACGCTGCGGTTCATGAATAGATGTTGGACCGTTCACTGAGATAAGCTACAAAGGCAACAAGAAGGATTATGGGGGAAACCTCACTTGGCAAGTTGATCTGTCGTCCAAACATGCCCTCTGACGACCAATAAAGGGAAGAGTCTGCATTTCAATTGCTACCAAGACTTCCAAATGGTGGAAGTAGTGCTGGAAATAGTCATCACGCCGAAGTGTGCTTTACAGACAGGTTTTGTCGAGAAAGATCCTTCCGGCTCCTAGTACCATGTCCACTTGTCCTCAACATCTGGCTCTACATGGATTTCAGAGATAACCTCCCAGAAGGACAAAACCTGAGGGAAAGTGTGAACATTAATTTTCCCTTTGGTATCCTCATTATTAAATCCATGGTCCGTTAGTCATAGCCTTTGTGGCCGCTCTCCTCTCCCGGACGGGCGCCCCTATATCTCGCCTTCTGCAAGAGGGTAGGAATCCTCGCTAAAGAGAAGACCAAGATGGGCCGGCCCAGGAGCACCGGAGGACACGTCCTCCTTTCCTGATTTTTTTTATGTTTTCTATTTCATTGTTTGCTTTGTTTCTTTTGCTTTATATATATAGGACTGCTATAGCGTACGCGCCGACCCAATGTGCGAACGCGCCTAATTAGGGCCTGTTTGGTTTCAAATAAGTCACCAACTTATAAGTCAAAAAGTGAAAAAAGTGACTTATTTTGCCAAACAGACCCGACTTATAAGTCACCTCAACTTATAAGTCATAAGTTGCTCCACCCCAATTTAAAACTTATAAGTCACCCCCTTTTGCGTGGGTCCCACCACCTGCATGATGTTGATTGGTGTGGAAAGGTGCGTCAGGTGACTTATAAGTCAGATGACAACCAAACAGACGTGACTTATAAGTCACTAGTTTTAAGTCACCTAACTTATAAGTCGGGTGACTTATTGAAACCAAACAGGCCCTTAGACTGACCCGACCCTCCCACGCTGAATGGCTGGACCTCCAGCGTAATTAGGAAAGTAAATATCGTAATGAAAAGATTCACTTTACGGCCAGATTTTTAAGGTGTGGAAGCAACCGTAAGTAGTAATGAAATAACTACTAACTAGCATCGTAGTAGCTTTGCATGGTGAGATAGGAGTGAAGTCTGTTTTAAACCTTCAATTTATAGGGCTCATCGGAATTAAACCCCAACCTTCAAATCCCTGAAATTGACATCCTCTACTCACTAATCCTGGTCTATCTCAACCCTAAGTCTGTCTGGGCTAGTTTGTCACACTAGGAAAATGACGACCCCGGCCGGGATCATTCATTACTCTCACTGACTTCACGGGTCCGCATGTCATGTCCATCTTCTTCCCGTAATTTCTCTCTCTCTCGCCAAGAACTGCGGTGTTCGTTCAGAATGGTTGAGGTTTAGGCAGAGTAGCGATGGGAAGGGCGAGAGAATGGGCGCATGGGAGCTTGTCTTGTCGCCGTTCGCGCAGTCCATGCCGCACGGTGAGAGGCATGCGTGCGTTCGGCTTGGCGTGCACTGGCGTAGAGCAACGGCCTAGAGCGAGAAGTGGAGGGGAAAATAGGGGGAGAGAGAGAGTGATTGGAGCTCATCCAATGACGCGGTAAGGCGAATGAGAGTCCTGGAATCCACAGGGGCGGTCGGAGCAAGCCCGAAGGCGAGGTGAACTGCAGGGGAGTGCATGCACACTAACTGTTCGAGAGAATGTTAGTGGCTACGGGAGGAGCAAATGGCCAAGCTGGGGAGGGGGGAGGCAAGCGTGCGCTATAATCTTAGAGAATAAGGAAGAGTGAAGAGGAAAGCTGGGTTTTTTGGAGGACCTGAACCGCCGGGGCGAACTGCTACGCGCGTCCACGGAGATGCTCGGTAATGGCGGCCAAAACACGGCGTACAAAGTGGTGAGGCGCTCGACGGGCCTGGTGAGGCGCAGCTCGAAAACTACGGGCTGGCGTAGCTGGACATGTCATCGGTACTCCTCGCCGGTGGCGAGCTCGACGGGTACCACACGTCCAAGGCCGTCGTCCTCTGCGTCCAAACAGCGCCTGACGAACATGATTTTTTTATGGGCGCACCAAGGCTACGAGCTCGAGGAGACGAGGACCTGCACACAGCCATGGCTCGTTGTCATGGTTGGTCAGTGGATGAAGATAATGGGCATAGAAGTGAGAATAGCCTCTGATCCTGGTCGGAATCATTTTTTCCTGGTGCACCAAACAGGTTTGGGGTCAATCTTAACCGGGATTGATGAGTATAGGTTGCAGATTTCAGGGATTGGAAGGTCAGGGTTCAATTCCGGCGAGGTGTATGAGTTTATGGTTTTTTTCAGGCTTCACCCGTGAGATAGTAAAATTACTACTACCTAGCTAGCAGATGATAGCAATTGGTTAGTTTCTAGTCATAATGCAATTACCACTCGGCACTACTTTTGGCATAAGTTTTACTACGAGTAGAAGCCTATATGGTAATCAAGTTAAGGGCATGTACAATGGTTGATAAGACAGTTTTATTTTAAGTCTTGCATGCAATTTAGAGATGATAAAAAAAATATGTTTACAATGGGTTATATCTTAGTCTTATCTTTAATAACTAGTAATTCCTTAAAACATGGTGAGATAAATTGTGCTGAGAGATCATCTCTTGTCTTATCTTAAATAAGAGAAGACAAGTCTTTTCTTATGAGTTTTCTCTCCTCCACCTCATCATTTATTCTATGTGGCACTTCTAAGATAGTACCATTGTACATGCCCTTAGTATCTTTTCATGGAGTTTTGCTACTAGGCTGGTGGGCGGAGTGGCCAGTGCTAACAGGGTACGTAATACGATTTTTTCAGGGAGTTTTACTAGTAGTCGCCTGGGCGGTCGACTAGTGTGCAGCCAGTAATCCTTTCAATTTTCTTACTGTTTATGCTAGCCTGCTTTATAGTTCAGTAGTAGATATTCATGAGGAATTAGATGAATATGTAGAAGAAGGAATTAGCGTAGGATTTTACTATGAGGAATGTAGTACGTATTGGACATGCCCACGTCTAGAGGAGAAAGTAATGAATTTAGTTATGTTACTTTCTTACCCATAGGATCTTACTATGAGATGGAGTTTGACGTCCATTGGCACGTCTCCTTCGTGGCGGACCTTGCGTCCGCACGCACTGTCCATTTCACCGACGGCGAGATTCTCCTCCGCCGAGGAGCGCTCCGGATCGTGCTGATCGACGACAAGGGAGTGACGGTGGATGCGCGTTACTTGCGCGAGGGGGGGAACCATCGATATTGGCCAGGTCATCTCCTTCCCCTGCCACTTTGCTAGGGTTCGTGACCATATTCCGACGAGCGACACAGGTGCGGGTACACGGGGACATGTGGCGCGTGGTGGCGTGTGCGGTGCATCGAGCCGCGTCCGGGACGGGCGATGGCAGGACCCTGGGGTTCTGGGGCCACATCCAGACGCGAGTTGGGCGGCCACCATTGATGCTCGACACGTGGGCGGAGATCCGCGTGGCCATGGGGCGCTACAGGATGCCGTGGGTACAAAAGCCGCTCCCACCCCGATCCGTGATCTAGACGCCGCTCTATCCCACTTCTGGGAGATCCCGAGAAACCCTAGATCGAGATTCCCCTCCTCCTTTCTCTGGTGGGAGGGGAAGATTGGAGGCGACCACAGATCCTACGCAGCGGTGGCTGCTTCCTCGAGCGAGCCGAGCGAGATGGAGAACCGTGGCGGCCACGCCTTCCGCGAAAATCGTCGGGAGGGCTTCGGATCTGGGCGGATGGGGCACGGAGCTGGTCGATTTGACCGAGGACGCGGTCGGGGCCGTTTCTCATGGTCCAGGGACGTCGACGGCGACGACCTCTCCACCAACAAGAAGACGGCGTCGGCTTCGGAGGACACCGGACGGTGGGACGAGGCTGCAGAGAGAGCCAAGAGGGCCAGATCTGGGGGGGTTTGGGTGGAGAAGAACCCTAACTGTTGGGGATATGACTATTTGTGTAAGCCATCCAGGAGGGCCGGGTTACGCAAATAGAGGTTCATCAGAAGCCCAAGACCAAGACATGAAGATGGCGATTCACTAAAAGGCTTAAAGGCCCACAGGCGACTCTGAGGCCCGTAAAGATAAACCGCCATGATGGTATAACTTGTACTGTAAGGTAGAAGTAACTAGTCGCCGAGCCGGACACTGTTTATGAGCCGGCCGGGACTCTGTATGCCGCAGGGCGTCAACCCGTGTATATAAGGGGACGACCCGCCAGCGGCTTACGAAAAAAACAACTAATCGAGAGCCAGGCATAGCGTATCTCGCTCCCTGGTCATCGAAACCTCAAGAAATTCCAACCCAACTAGACGTAGGCCTTCCTTCACCGTAAGGGGCTGAACTAGTATAAACCTCGCATGTCCTTGTCCCGATTAACCCCTTTAAGCTTCCTAGTTGCGATGGCTCCACGACTAAGTCCTTGCAAAAGGACATCTGCCGTGACAATTCCACGACAGTTGGCGCCCACCGTGGGGCCAACGCACGGTGGATTTGAGTTCTTGAAGGGAAGCTTCGAAGGGCTCAAGGGATACGCAGTTGGCCGGATGACCAAGAGTCGTCGTGGCAAGATCTACATCGACGACGAAGGCTGGGGCCCCGACGCCGGCTCAATTGAGTACGGGTACCGGGTCCCCTTTGGCGGAATTCACGTCTTCATCGGCCGGATTGGTGAGTCGGGCCCTGAGCCGGACAGCTGCACCGACCTCGTCGAGACGGCTCAGTGTGCGAAACCCGCCCGAGCTCAACCTGTCGTGAAGCGTGCCTTTGTGGGTTGCATCCACGGAGGTGAACTTTCTGAAGGATCTAAAGGTGATGGTGAGGCGGCCGTCCTCTCTGACGGTGATTCGTCCGCCGGCTCAACAGATTCGCTGTATCAAGTTCAAGATGGTGTGCTTGGGGGCTGTTCCGATGGCAGCACTATTCCGGACCCCTCAGAGTCGCCAAACTGGGCAGGAGTCTTCATGGCTGGTACTCAACCCGACCAAAATTCTACGGCCTCAGCGGCGATAACGTCCGAGTTAGGAGCAGCCGGGGCAGGAGGCCCTGTGCGCTCACCGGCTCATGTGCTGATGGATCTCATGGATAAACTTACGACCTTGTTAACTGCTACAGTCGTCCCTGCGAACCAATCTGAGCATGAGGCAGAGGTGGCACAGGTTCGCGATGAGATCGCCCGGGCCAGGGAAACCTTAGCAGCTGAAGATACTAGATTAGCCACAGAGCGGGCGGCTTTGGACGTACGGGCGCAGCATCTTCAGGCAGAGGCCTTTCAGCTCACGTTGAGCTTGAACACATCTAATGAGGTAATGAGGAGGAGACATCAGAAAACTTAGTCCCGTTTACCTCAGATTTATGATCCTCAGAATCTCTTTGCTACACCCGGGGTCGGCCCAAGTAACCCGCCAGGTGCAAATCAGTTTATGACATCCGGAGCGGGAGGTCCAGTCCAGCCTCCTGTGACGGCGCCTCTTCACGGCAATATGGCACCGCCCCATTACGTACCAATACCACAGGGTCATTTCTCCAACCCCATGGAGAACTTAATCGCAACATCAGCACGTTTGGCGGCTCTCCCAGTAGATGGTGATGATCTGACAGCGGTGGAAACCCGGAGGATCAGGGAACTTGTCCAAACAGCCCTGGCTCAGCAAGAGACCTACTCCTACAGCCGGGACAGGATTCACCCAACTCTGCCGCCCTGGTTAGCTCCGCCTCGTCAAAACCGGAGCCCGAGTTACAGTAGACACATGGAGTCAAAGGCCTTGTCAAGTAGCGCTCAGTGCCGGAACCAACCCGGCGGGTATAACCCGGTTCAGGATCGGATACGTCAGGAGGATGAGCGGGCGGCTCAGCTAGCAGCCCAACAAGACTCACCGGCTTACCCGACGACTTCCGTTGAGGCGGGTGTTGCTACTAGAACCGAAGGAGTTCCTTGTCTGGTACCGGCTCTACGTAATGTACGTCTGCCCAAGGATTTCAAGGGACCTCGAAAGGTGCCAAATTATACGGCCGATTTATAGCCTGGGGTGTGGATTGAAAGTTACGAGATGGCCATGGAGCTGCTGGAGGTTAGTGATGAAGCGATGGCTAAATACTTCACCATGATGTTGGACGGAACGGCCCGTTCTTGGTTAAAGGGTTTGCCACCCAATTCCATTAGTTCATGGGTGGAGCTAAAGGCCCGTTTCATCCAGAACTTCAAGGACACTTGCAAGCAGTCTATGTTGATTGTGGACCTGATAAATTGTAAGCAGGAGGAAGGTGAATCTACGACTCATTGGGTGCGCCGGGTCAAAGATATAATACATACGTCTGACAAGATGGATGCCGGCTCAGCAGTTCTCATGCGGGAGAAGAATTGCCGCTTTGAGCCTTTGAGACAGAAACTGGGGCGCCTTAAGCGTGATTGCAACGATATGGGGACGCTGATGGCGGCTTTAGTCAAGTATGCCGATTCTGATAGGACCAAAGATCCTGCGTCTGATGAGGAAAAGGCAGGGAAGGGAAAGAAGAACGGTAATGGAAAGGATCACCAGCATAACCCGGCGAGTCAAGGAGGCAATAAGCGTAAGGCGGACGGTAACCCGGAATTTGTGGCCAATGCACAGGGTAACAATCAGAAGCGCAAAGGAAAGCCACCCCCTCGGTTTGGCGGGTCAGGTCCATCTCTTGAGCAACTACTCAATGAGCCCTGCCCGAAACACGGCACCCGGGAACGACCAGCGACTCATTTATGGAAGGATTGCGCAATCATGAAGGCTTTCAAGAATTCTAATATGTTTGATGGCAATCAAGGCCCAGGCGGCGGCTCAGGAGCTGGCGGCTTTGATGGCCCGGGCGGCGGTTCGGGATCCGGTTTTCAGGGAAGCCAGGGTGGTTATAATGAACAACAGTCTGGTCAAGGAGGTCAGCAGCAGCAGCAGTCGGGTTATCAGAGTCATCCAAAACAGCTAAACAGTGGGCAGTATCACGTGTTCACCACAAGTTTGTGTAAACGTGATCAGAAAGTTCATAAGAGGGCTGTGAATTCTATTGAGCCGGTAGTCCCTCGTTACTTGAGGTGGTCGGAACAGCCTATTGTCTGGAGCAGGGAGGATCACCCTCCCCGGGTTGATAATCCGGGTCAACTGGCCCTGGTAGTGGCACCGCAGGTTGGTGGTTATAAATTTACTAAGGTGCTCATGGATGGAGGTAGCAGCATCAACATCCTCTATTACGAGACCTTTCGGCGCATGGGCTTAACTGACAAGAATTTAAAGACTTCCAACACCATCTTCCATGGAGTGGTGCCTGGTAAGTCGGCGTATCCTGTGGGTAAGATTGAGCTAGAGGTGGCCTTTGGAGACGAGCATGATTCTAGGGCGGAAAGGTTAACTTTTGAAGTGGTCAAAATCAAGAGTCCATATCATGCTTTGTTCGGGCGGCCGGCTTATGCCAAGTTCATGGCGCGGTCGTGTTATGTTTATCAACAGCTCAATATGCCGGGTTACAAGGGTATCATCACTGTGCATGGAAGCCGAAAGGTGGCCCTGGAGTGTGAAGAAGGCGATGCGGCTTATGCCGAGTCTGTCTATGCAGCGGAGGAGCTCAAATTTTATCAAGATAACGTTGACCCGGCGGATATGACCTCCCTCAAGAAGCCGACTACGGAGCATGACCCAGCCATGAAGTTTAAATCGGCTGCAGAGACTAAGCTTGTTGATTTTACTCCTGGCGATTCGTCTAAGCAATTCAGCATCAGTGCCAACTTGGATCCTAAATAGGAAAGCGCACTCATCGAGTTCATCCGTGAGAACCGGGACATCTTTGCATGGAAGCCTTCTGACATGCCGGGTGTACCGAGAGGACTCGCTAAGCACACTCTTAATATTGATCCGAAGTATAAGCCGGTCAGGCAGTTTCTGCGGCGGTTCAATGAGGAACGACGAAAAGCTATAGGAGAAGAGGTCGCCCGGCTCTTGGCGGCTGGGTTCATTGTCGAAGTTTTTCACCCGGAGTGGTTGGCTAACCCGGTGCTCGTGCTCAAGAAAAACGGCACCTGGCGGATGTGTGTGGATTACACGGACTTAAATAAGGCTTGTCCGGCTGATCCTTTCGCTCTCCCCCGTATTGATCAAATCATTGATGCTATGGCGGGTTGTGCGCGTTTGAGATTTTTGGATGCTTACTCTGGTTATCATCAGATCAAGATGGCAGTTAAGGACCAGGAGAAGACGGCTTTCATCACTCCGTTTGGAGCCTTCTGCTATGTGTCTATGCCTTTTGGGCTCAAAGTGCCCAGGCGACTTATCAACGGTGTGTACAGAATTGTCTCCACAATCAGATTGGGCGCAATGTTCATGCTTATGTGGATGATATAGTGGTGAAATCCAGAGAGGCGGAAACCTTGATATCTGATCTCAGAGAAACCTTTGACAATCTCCGGGTTTACAAAATGATGCTTAACCCGGAGAAGTGTGTATTTGGTGTGCCTGCAGGTAAGCTTTTGGGATTCTTGGTCTCAAACAGGGGCATCGAGGCTAATCCGGAGAAGATTAAGGCAATCACTTCTTTGGCTAAACCGGCATGTATCAATGATGTTTAGCGACTGGCGGGTTGTGTTGCCGCTTTAAGCCGGTTCATAAGCCGGTTAGGAGAGAAGGCCCTACCGCTGTACCAACTGATGAAGAAGGCAGACACCTTTGTCTGGAGTAATGTTGTTGATGCTGCTTTCGAGGATTTGAAGAGGCAGTTATCTGAGCCGCCAGTTCTTGCAGCTCCCATTGACAAAGAGCCTTTGCTATTATATGTGGCTGCTAATTCATGAGCCGTCAGTGTGGCAATTGTGGTAGAGCGCAAGGAGTCTGGTAAGGAACATCCGGTTCAACGACCAGTTTATTATGTCAGTGAGGTGCTCATCGAGTCAAAAGAAAGATATCCTCATTGGCAGAAACTTGTTTACGGGGTGTTCATGGCAAGCCGGAAGCTGAAGCAATACTTTCAAGGTCACCCTATCATTGTGGTAAGTTCTGCCCCCTTGGGAGATATTATTCAGAATAGAGAGGCTACAGGACGAGTAGCCAAGTGGGCCATCGAGCTCGGGCCTCCTGGTCTGAAGTACGTACCACGCACTGCCATTAAGTCTCAAGCTTTGGTGGATTTCATCAACGACTGGACAGAGCTACAGGTACCTGATGAGAAGCCCGATAACACTTATTGGACTATTCACTTTGATGGGTCCAGACAGTTGGAAGGCTCGGGGGCTGGAGTCGTGTTAACTTCCCCTCGAGGTGACAAATTTTGTTATGTGCTCTAGCTTATGTTTCCTTGTACTAATAATGCAGCTGAGTACGAGGCCCTACTCCATGGTCTCCGGATGGCCAAAGAGATGAACTTGAGCCGGGTAAGATGCTTGGGAGACTCAGACCTTGTGGCTCAACAGGTGTCAGGCAAGTGGGACTCTAAAGATCCCCTTATGGCGGCTTACCGTCGTGAAGCCGATGCTGTGGCTGGACATTTCAAGGGTTATGTGGTGGAACACATTGATCGAAGGAAGAACGAGGCGGCTGATGCCTTAAGCCGGCTGGGGTCTCAGCGTAAGCCGGTGCTGCCTAACACCTTTCTGAATGTTTTGCATAATCCTTCTGTTAAGTTACCTACAGAGGAAGATCTGGCAATACCAGACCCGGAGGCACAGCTGGTGGCGGCTCTCCACGTTATCCCGGATTGGACAGTGCCTTATTTGGCTTACATGACCCGGGGAGAGTTGCCTGAAGATGAGACCTTGGCAAGACAAATCGTCCGGCGGTCCAAGTCCATGACAATTGTTAATGGCGAGTTACATCACTGCAGCGTCACTGGAGCATTTCAACGTTGTGTGTCACCTACAGAGGGTCAGGAGATCCTTCATGAGATTCATGAAGGCGATTGTGGTCATCACGCCGGCTCAAAATCTCTTGTGGCCAAAGCTTTCCGTCATGGGTTTTATTGGCTGACGGCTCATGCTGATGCAGAAGACCTGGTCAGTAAATGTGACGGATGTCAGAAATTCTCACGACGAGCCCATGTGCCGGCTCAAGAATTGAGGATGATTCAAATTACTTGGCTGTTTGCAGTTTGGGGGCTTGATATGGTCGGGCCTTTCAAAAGGTCTAAGGATAAAAAGACGCACCTCTTGGTGGCGGTTGACAAGTTCACAAAGTGGGTGGAGGCGGAGCCAGTCAGTAAGTGTGATGCAGCCACGGCGGTCCAGTTTATGAAAAAGGTGATTTTTCGCTTTGGTTTTCCACACAGCATTATAACTGATAATGGCACTAACCTTTCCAAAGGAGCTATGGAAGAGTTTTGTCAACGAGAGCATATCTGGCTTGACGTTTCAGCTGTGGCTCACCCTCAATCCAATGGTCAAGCAGAACAAGCTAATCAAGAAATCTTGAGGGGTATCAAGCCTCGGCTCTTGGTCCCCTTGCAGCGGATGCCGGGTTGTAGGGTGGAGGAGTTACCTTCTGTACTCTGGAGCATCAATACTACACCTAACAGATCTACGGGTTACACACCTTTCTTTATGGTGTATGGAGCAGAGGCGGTCCTGCCAAGTGACATCCGTCATGACTCACCCCGTGTGGCGGCTTATGTTGAGGAAGACAATGAAAAAGCTCGGCAAGACGCACTTGACCTATTGGATGAAGAGCGAGACTTGGCAATAGCCCGCTCGGCGATTTACCAGCAAGACCTGCGCCGCTACCACAGCCGCCGGGTTAGGTCCAAAACCTTTCAGGAAGGCGACTTAGTGCTCCGACTCATCCAGGATCAATCTGACATGCACAAGCTATCCCCTCCTTGGGAAGGACCCTTTGTGGTCAGCAAGAATCTGAACAACGGATCATACTACCTTATCAACGTTCGGGAACACAAAGACTCACGTAAGTCAGAGGAGGAGACCCGTCGACCGTGGAATATCGCTCATCTTCGGCCTTATTATACTTGAGCCATCGGCTCTAATGTGTATATATTTATACTATGTATATTACATAAAGCAATAAAGCAGGACCTCTGTCCTTTTTTCCACTCCCAAAAAAGTTTTATGTGTTTTCTTTGTCAGGTGGTGGAGATAACCAAGGAGAAGCGGATCATATCTGAATCCGGCTTTCCTTTGGTCCGGCTTATGATCATATCTGAATCTAGCCGTGATCACTTGGGGGCTTCCTGTTCAAACATAGGTCGTATTCGAACCAAAGAGAACATAGCTGTCGATACCCACTTGATCGGCATACTGCCAAACCCACTTGGGGGCTTCTTGATCATATTTGAATCATAGCTTAACCCCTTTGGGTCTGACGTGGATCGTATTCGAATCAACGTCATTAAACAACTCTTATGGTCACTTGGGGGCTTCCTATTCAAACATAGGTCGTATTCGAACCAAAGAGAACATAGCTGTCGATACCCACTTGATCGGCATCGCCACAGCCACTGGGGGCTAACAGATCGTATCTGAATCTTAGCTCAACCCTTTTGGGACGGTTCACTGATCATATTTGAATCAGAAACCCTTGAATTTTGTTCATCATATTTTACAAGTATCAACATTGGATATCTTGCGACCCTCTTGAAAATACAATGGAATACATTGCAATCCTCCAGGATTAATATTGGTTACATCAGGTTGTTAAGTACCAGGTGAACTTTTATGTGCCAATTTTCAGGAGTTAAACTTACCCTCAGGGGTTGGCTTATATAAGCCGGAAAAGCAGTCGTAAGCATCACAGGGCAATGCAAGACATTTCTGCAAAGGACATAATAGATTCATATAAACTACAAAGTGCATAGTGACGGTGGCTTATGGTATTAAGGCCCATAAGAATGCGCAAAGGCATAGCAAAACTCAAAGTATTTTCTACTCTGTTACAAGACTCCCCGAGTCTGAATGATGCGGCATTGTTTTTCTACAACGACATAAGCAGGTGGCGCCTGGCAATCTACTCTTGGGGTTGACTTGAAGCCTCCGGGTTATCCTTCTCCGCCTCTCCGCCGACTGCTTTGTCCTGGAAGGATGATGAGGCCTAGTCAATGCCACTCAAGGCCTCAAACTCAGCTTCATCATCTATTAACCCGGTCGGGTCGACTTCAGGGGCAAAGGTGTGCTTACGGATTGGAGGGATCAAGCTGACATCGTCATAATGCGGCGTGGGGATTCTTCGATTCTCCTTGTCATAACCTGGCTGACACTTGGTGAGGTCAGTGTCGTTCCCAATTTGAGTGGCCACAGGGCGTATATCCCTCACGCAGGTGGTGAAATCCTTTTCATCAAATGTGTAAGTGCATCTAGTGCCACCCCTAGTTGGTTTTGGAGTATTGACGACAAACCTAGTTGAGGGACTAATGTGTTTGTGAGAATTGCAGGATAACACAGGTAGAAGTCCCTCATTGATTCGGTTTTCCTACCAGAGATGACCCCTAAAAATGTATGAAGACATTGATGTCAAAGGTGGTATATGAAGATATTCACATTGAAGACTATGACAAGAGAAGACATCGCATGAAGCCTATGGAGCTCGAAGACTTAGATCTTTCGTAGTTCTTTTTCTTCTTCTTTGTTGAGTCATAGGAACCACCGTACTGTTAAGTGGGGTCCAAGAGAACCATTCAGAATGACTGAAGTGATGCTTAACCAAAACCTATGTCTTCGAGTGAAGACTATGAGAGCGAATCTTGTCCAGAGTCGGACAAGTCAGCTTTGCTTGTAGCCCAAGTAAAGTTGCCGTGTGAGTTTGAAATCTGACCGTTGGAACATGTGTCAGTTCCTTAGTGAGCCAGGGTCATTTCGGACAAATTAGGTCGGGTTGCCTAGTGGCTATAAATAGCCCACCTCCAACAACCAAAAATGGTTGGCTGCTCAGAGTTCGTATACCGCTTTTGTCGTTTGAGAGCAACCCAACTCGAAGCTTTTGAGAGAGAATTCCTTGCGAGGATAAAGCCCTAACCACCCAGAGCCAAAGAGAATTAGGCATCACTTACGTCTTCTTGTCTGTGTGATCTGAAGACTTATTACACTTGAGGACTGTGAATCCTCCAGCCGGTTAGGTGTCGCGTTCTGAGCATCCAAGAGACATTGTGGATTGCCGGTGAACGAAGTCTGTGAAGGTTTGGGAGTCTACCTTGAAGACTTACCAGAGTGATTAGGCGAGGTCTGTGTGACCTTAGCTCAAGGGGAATACGGTGAGGACTGGGTGTCCTGAGCTGCGTGTTCAGGACTGGGTGTCCGGGACTATGTGTCCTCAGGTTTAAATACCTAGCCTCCCTAACCAGACATACAGTTGTCACAGCAACTGGAACTGGTCCAACACATCATTGTCTTCAATGAGTCACTAGTTTCATCCTTCCCTTCTCTTTACGTACTGTTACTCCTTGTGAAGTCATTGTATGATTTCACTATCTTTTATCTTCACTGAGTGACTGCGTGTTCTGTTTGGCTTCATAATATCTTCCTACCTGATCCTTACTACATTGCTGCTATTAGTCATTGTGCTTTCACTCTATTGAATACTTGACTATGGCTTGCCTAGTGTAGTCTACCTTCCGCTGCAGGGTAATAGGTTTATTTCTATCGTTTGTCTTCATAACTTCCACGTTTTGAAGACTTTCATAAAAATCGCCTATTCACCCCCCCCTCTAGTCGATATAACACACTTTCAATTGGTATCAGAGCGAGGTACTCCCTTGTTCTGTGTGATTCAGTTTAACCACCTGGAGTTTTAGCTATGTCGACTGCAGGGATAATCAAAGTCTTTGCTGCATGCCCCGTCTTCCATGGAACTGAATATCCCTACTTGAAGAATAAGATGCGCATGCATCTTGAAGCCATTGACGTCGACCTATGGTATGTCGTCAAGAACGGCGTTCCCAAGGCTGGAGAAGGTGTCACTGCTACTGACGTCAAGAAGTTTGTTCAATTGGAGTCTACTGCCAAGAATATCATCTGTGGTCATCTGACCAAAGGACAGTATGGCCGCGTGAGTGATTTGGAAACATCTAAGCTAGTCTGGGACTGGCTCTCCAAAGTCAACGAAGGCGTCTCAACCTAGAGAGATCAGAGAATCAGTGTCCTTCACAGCCTCTTCAACCGCTTCAAGAGAAATGACAATGAGAATGTCCAACTCACATTTGATCGACTCACTGACATCACGAATGAGCTTCAAGCCCTTGGCGCTACTGAGATCACCAAGCATGAAGTCGTCAAGACACTACTGAGATCACTTGACAGTTCGTTTGACACCTTAGCCTTGATGATTCAAGAACGTCCTGATTTCAAGACACTCGATCCGTCTGACATACGTGAGAGGCTCAACACACATGAGTTTCAGCTTTCTGAGAAAATAGATATCTACGGTCCAAACTATGGGCGAACTCGTGCGTTGAAGGCAAAAGCTGTCTCCTCATTTGAAGAAGAATCTGACAGAAGTTCTGATGATCCTGAAGACATTGGAAGGGAACTTGCTATGCTTGTGAAGAAGTTCCAAAAATTCACCAAGAAGAAAGGCTTCAGAAAGTCTTCCCGGTCAAGCTCAAGGAATGATGAAGCTTCTGCTCATGACTACAAGAAGAAAACATGTCACAAGTGCAAGAAACCTGGCCACTTCATCTCTGAGTGTCCGCAGTGGGACAATGAGAACAAAAAGAAGAAGAAGAGCAAGGAACATGACTCTAACGACAAGAAGAAGAAGAAATAATCAAAGTCTTCTTCAAAGTCTTCATCACACAAGAAGAGCTCATCTAGCAAGGCACGTGCGTTTGTTGGCAAGGAAATGGATTCAGAGGAGGAGTCTGCTTCTGAGGAGGCGGAGGTGGAGTCTGAGGAGGAGTCCGATTCTGGCGTCGCAAGTCTGGCTACAGCATACGTTGCCAAGTCCATCTTCATCACTGAAGACATGACTTCATCACCGGCACCGATGCAAATGACAAGGACCACTCCGCTCCTACCTACTGCTTCATGGCACGCGGTGCCAAGGTAAACACACACACTACTCACTATCAAACATCTAGTGACGATGACTCTGATTGTGGTTCAAAACCCAGCTACAAAACACTTGCTAAAATTGAACTGAACAACAAAAAGCCATGGAACATATTCAAAAACTGTTAGACAAAAGCGATGATCTGTTAGGCGCTGAAATGACTCGTTCTGAGTCCTTAATTGAAGACATAAAAAATCTTCACGTTAAGTATGAGGAACTTGAAAGTCGTCATGAAACGCTCTCAACAACTCATGAAAAGCTTTCCTATGATTATCTTCAAAGGAAGCAAGATCTTGAGAAATTGAGAGCGGCTCATGAAGATCTTCAAAAGGAAAAAGAGTCACTTCGCTCCAAACAGATCAGTTCCGCTCAGGAAGGATTTGAACCACCATGTCTTAAGTGCATTGAGCGTGATAATGCTACTACTGTTGCTGAATGTTCTACTGCTGCTACTGTTGCAATATCTTCAACTGTTGATGAGGAAACTAACCCCTCTGCTGAGGATTCCACTGTTATTGCTGATGAGAATGCTAGGTTGAAGACATTGCTTGAAACAGGGATGTACAAAAGTCTTAAAGGGCATCAGACACTATGTGATGTCCTCAAAAAGCAGATCTTGAACCGAAACCCAAGGAAAGAGGGTGTTGGGTTCGTAAGGAAAATGAATGCTGATGGCTCTTACTGGAAACGTGAGCAGTACCCCAAAACCACATGGGTTGCTGCAAAGGAATCTTCAGCAGATCTATCCAATCTATCTGGCTTCACTTGTGCAAACCCCATTGTCATTGATGAATCCTTTGATGCAAACTATAAACTGTTTAAGAATCAGAATGGTGAAGTGTTTGCCAGGTACATTGGTACTAACTGCAGGAATGGACCGCCTATGAAGAAGATCTGGGTTCCAAAAAAGTGTCTGGAGAATCTTCCTGTGAATGTCGTCATGACACCACACGTGAAGAAGACAAACCTCAGACCACAGGCTTCATACGGTCCAAAGGCTTCATACAGACAGAGGACTCACCTGAGTCACACTAACGCAAATGTTTTGCAGGGAAACCATACTCAGGCCTATGAATATGAGCGCGGTTCATCAAACCGCCATGTTCATAAGACCAAGAACTATTCTGCGTATTCTTATGAGTACTATTGTCCGCCTGCAAGACTTTTTTCTAGGGCTCCAAAGCCAAAGTTCTCAGACGCTGCACTTAGACTTATTGCTTCTAAGCCACCCTTGAAGATGTGGGTGGCTAAGAAAGCTTAACTCTCTTTTGCAGGGAAAGGTCTCCAGCAGAAAACCAAAATCGTCTGACGCTATTGCTGGGGACCTTAAACATCTTGTAGGGTGCAAGATCAAATGCCCGAATGGTCTTACTATGTACTTTGTTCCTGAATCGCTTGCTACTCTTCCTATCAGTCCTAATCTGGATCTAAGCTTTCATAACCCACTGGTTCGTCAAATGTTTTTGCTTCACAATTCTCTTCGTGAAGCCTATCCCCCTAACTGCAATGTAGGGTACGACACCAGCGTCTTCAGAATGGATTATTGATAGTGGGTGTACCAAACACATGACTGGCAAACGAAGCCTTCTTATGGACTCAACCTTACGTCCATCCGACAAGAGTCACATCACATTTGCTGACACTGGTAAAAGTAAGGTATTGGGTCTAGGTAGAGTTGCAATCTCAAAAGATCAACACATGGATAAAGTCATGCTTGTTGAATCCCTTGGCTTCAACTTAATGTCTGTCTCAATGCTTTGTGATTTGAACATGATCGTAATATTTGGAAAATATCGCTGCCTTGTACTAATGGAATCTGACAAGTCTCTAGTGTTTGAAGGGTATCGGAAAGATGATTTGTACGTGGTAGATTTTTCGGCAGGACCACAGCTTGCCGTATGTCTTCTAGCAAAGGCTTCAGAATGCTAGCTCTGGCATCGGAGGCTAGGGCATGCTGGCATGAGGAACCTCCACACCCTTGCAAAGAAGAAGCATGTCATAGGCATCGAGGGCGTCAAGTTCAAGAAAGATCACTTATGCGGTGCCTGTGAAGCAGGGAAGATGACGAGGGCCAAACATCCCTCGAAGACAATCATGACAACCACTCGACCCTTCGAACTACTCCACATGGATCTTTTCGGTCCCACTCATTACTCAACTCTTACTACTACGGCTTGCCTTTATGGCTTTGTTATTGTTGATGATTATTCTAGATATACTTGGGTGCACATAATCCTCTACAAGACTGAAGTGCAGAATGTCTTCAGACGCTTCGCCAATCGAGCAATGAACAATTATGGTGCCAAGATAAAGCACATCAAAAGTGATAATGGCACTGAATTCAAGAACACTGGCCTTGATACATATCTTGATACCTTGGGCATCACACATGAATTCTCAACCCCATACACCCCACAGCAGAATGGCGTCGTCGAACGCAAGAATAGAACACTCATTGAGATGGCCCGAACGATGCTTGATGAATATAAGACTCCAAGAAAATTCTGGCCTGAAGCCATTGATACTGCATGCCATACAATCAATCGTGTTTATCTTCACAAGCTTCTGAACAAGACATCTTATGAGCTCCTTACTGGCAAGAAGCCAAATGTCAGTTACTTCAGAGTATTTGGTGCCAGGTGCTGGATCAAGGATCCACATTACACTTCAAAATTTGCACCAAAAGCACATGAGGGTTTTATGCTTGGATATGGAAAGGATTCGCACTCCTACAGAGTCTTCAATCTCTTTCATTATAAAGTGGTTGAAACAGTGGATGTGCGGTTTGATGAGACTAACGGTTCACAAAGAGAGCACCTCCAAAATATGCTAGATGAAGTTCCATCCAGCGAATCAATCAAGCTTATGAGAACCGGAGAAATCATACCCTCTGAAGCTCAACCTAAAGAGGAACTTATCATCTCCGCACCTGATCAACCTGAAGACAATGCTCAGCCTGAAGACAATCCCACTAACAATGATAATGATCAGCAAGAGCAAAACCTTCGCCTGTACATCCTCGTGTTGCCAATGAAGTGCAGATTGAGAGAATAATTGACAGCATCAATGCACCCGGTCCGCTCACTCGATCAAGGGCAACTCAGCTGGCAAATTTCTGTGGGCACTTCGCATTCGTCTCAATAACAGAACCCAAGAAAGTTGAAGAAGCCTTCATGGAACCTGAATGGATTCAAGCTATGCTAGAAGAGCTTCAACAGTTTGAGCTGAATAATATATGAGAACTAGTTAAGCGTCCTGATCCTCGGAAGCACAACATAATAGGCACCAAATGGATATATCGCAACAAGCAAGATGAGCATGGTCAAGTTGTCAGAAACAAAGCTCGTCTCGTTGCTCAAGGATATACTCAAGTGGAAGGCATTGACTTTGATGAAACATTTGCTCCTGTGGCTAGACTTGAAGCCATACGCATACTGCTGGCCTATGCCAATCATCACAACATACTTCTATATCAAATGGATGTGAAGAGCTCCTTTCTCAATGGCAAGATTGAAGAAGAAGTGTATGTTGCACAACCGCCTGGCTTTGAAGATCCAAAACATCCTGACATGGTATACAAGCTCAACAAGGCACTGCATGGCCTCAAACAAGCCCCTCGGGCCTGGTATGACACACTCAAATACTTCCTGAAGAGCAAAGGCTTCATACCTGGTTCCCTAGAGCCCACTCGCTTCACGAAGACATATGATGGTGAACTGTTTGTGTGCCAAATATATGCGGATGACATTATCTTCGGCTGCACCAATCAGAAGTACAGTGAAGAGTTTGGATATATTATGCAAGAGCAATATCAGATGTCCATGATGGGACAGCTGAAGTTCTTCCTCGGTCTCCAAATACGACAGCAATGCAACGGCATCTTCATATCTCAAGAGAAGTATCTCAAAGATTGTCTGAAGAAGTTCGGTATGCAAGTCTGCAAAGGCTTCACGACGCCAATGCCAGCCAAGCATCATCTGGGTCCCGACGACAATGGTAAAGAGTTCGATCAAAAGGTATACCGCTCCATGATTGGTTCTTTGCTTTATCTATGTGCATCTAGGCCAGATATTATGCTTAGTGTTTGCATGTGTGCTCGATTCCAAGCGACACCAAAGGAGTCGCATCACTTAGCTGTGAAGCGAATTCTTCGATATTTGGCTCACACCCCAACTCTAGGATTATGGTATCCAAAGGGCTCAGACTTTGATCTGGTTGGATTCTCGGATGCTGATTATGCTGGTGACAAAGTGGATCGCAAGTCTACATCAGGCGCATGTCACTTTCTGGGATGATCACTTGTATGTTGGTCTTCAAAGAAGCAAAACTGTGTATCTCTCTTCACTGCTGAATCTGAATACATTGCTGCTGGATCTTGCTGCGCTCAGCTTCTATGGATGAACCAAACACTCAAGGACTATGGCATTCATCTGAAGCAAGTGCCACTCTACTGCGACAACGAAAGCGCCATCAAGATTGCCAACAACCCAGTTCAGCACTCGAAGACAAAGCACATTGAAATTCGTCATCACTTTCTCAGAGATCATGTTGTGAAGGAAGATATTGATATCATACACGTCAACACTGAAGAGCAATTGGCAGATATCTTCACCAAGCCCTTGGATGAGAAGAGATTTTGCAAGTTACGGTGTGAGCTAAATATCCTGGAATCCTCAAATGTCCTGTGATCAGGCACACATCCTAACACTTATGCATATTGATGACTTAGATGTGCAACACACGAAGTAAAGTATATCTTCAATCAATGAAGACATACATTCTAAGTGTGAATACATTAATGTGGAATTTGACTTCGGAGCGCCATGATAATTGTGCGCCGTGTCTGGGTCTAATACTTCCTATATGGTGGGTAACGCCACCACCAAATGTTCTGTTTGAAGTGTTTCACTCATGGCGTTACATTTGCTATGTCTTCACATTTGGTATTGGCTTCAATCTCAACATATCTTCATGATTATCTTCACTATGTTGATTATATAGATATATATATATATATATATATATATATATATATATATATATATATATATATATATATACTAGTGTTCTATCCTCTACAGCATTCACTTATAGCTATGTCTTCTTGTTGAATCTTTTGAACTAAGTGAATGTGATCGGACCCTAACCTCTCTATGCTTTCTATCTCAAACTCTATCTCTCCAAATCATATGCATTCTATTGAAACCGTCGAATGTCTTCTCTGCGTCCTTGTCAGCAGAAGATACAGAGACAACCATTAAGTCTGTTTTCCATGCTCATTCCTCCACCTGAAACCCGGAGAAGTGGGAACGACCACCCGACAATCCAGGCGTGCGTGGGACATGGAACAAACCCCAATATGCTGCATGATGGCCACGTGTTCCTCAGATGCGAATCGCCAGGGGCACCTGTGTAATAACGCAGTGCCGCCCCTGTACCTATAAATACACACCTCACAGCGGTCATTATCTCTTCTTCCACTCTCGCACGAACCCTAGCGCCACCGCTAGCCCTCTCCGACGCCAGCGACGAAGCGCTTCGCTACCGTAACCTCTCCGACGCCGTCTTCACGCCGACCGCGGACATCGTCTTCTCCGCCGTCGCTGTAGGTGTCCTCCGTCGCCAAGTTAGGGCACGGACGATCGAACTGCTCGGCCTCCTCTTCCACTCCGTCTAGCAGTTCTTCGTGTGGTAAATAAAACTTCCTATTTACGGCCCCTTTGATCCTATAGATTCGTCACTTTCTACCACAAGCAGTTTCTGTTCACACAAGTTGGATCTATTTCATACTGCATCTCACAATATGCCTAGTATGTTCACTTATGCTTCACAAAGTAGTTAGATTCCTCACTTGTACTGATCCATGGATTCGTACAAATCTGGAACCAACTCCTTATCTATGAGTGAATGTCTTCGCACGATGAGGTCAATGTCTTCTAAACTGATTTATCTTCAAAATCTTCTGAGAATGCATATGACCTCTTCCCCTTCCCTCGCACCTTAATGCTGTCACAGGTACATGTCCGTGGGAGAATCCCTTGGTTCTCATAGTCTGCATTCATTTGCAGAATTCTTATAGCATCACATAAATTCTCCTGAAGCCAGTTCCTGTTTGTCTAGCAAGCGAAAACCTTTGAAGCCCCTAAACGTATTGAAGCCTTTCAGATTAAGGTTCATGGCTTCAGAAAAATCAGCAAGGAAGGGTGGCAGAAAGCGTCGAGGAGAAACATCAAGAGATCTGCCCGATGACCTCTCAGAGCTGTACAAGACAGATCCTGAAGAGGATTACAATCAGCGCAAGACGCGAATCCAATGGATTCAACGCTATTGGGCAGAACAGTGGTTCAAGTATAGATTTGTGACCAAGGAATATGCTGAAAAGAATGCCATCAAGCGACCATGGGGAGACATCCTCTACAAAAATCTTCAACCCAGGACCAGAGATGAAGCATTGAACAAGGCTTCTATCCCTGCATGGTCCGTGGACCACAGCCTGCGGATGCTGACCCATCGTCCCTGCTATGGTGTCGTGACGACAATCTGTTTAAGCGCAACTTCCAGTTTGCCCAGAACTCAGCGAAGCAGAACAAGAAGACTTTGGATTTAGATTTCAACCCTGGTCCCTCTGCTCCCCGTGCCGATGGAACTCGCGAAGCTGAACCCAATCTTCTTGGGCCCTTCTACAATCTTGAAGGAATCATCACTCACATCGTGGTTCAAGGGACAGCCGTGAATGAGCCTGCAGATGACGCTGAATCAGATGAAGCGCCTGCAGCGCCGAAGCCAAAGAAGCTGAAGCAGCCAAAAGCTTCAAAGCCGGCCTCTGCACCAAAAATCTCACGGGCGAAGCCACTGGCAACTGCACCTCCTGAAGACAGTGTGCAGTCTGAAGATTTGTCACGCATCTCCAAGCCCCAGAAGGTCAAGATGCCACTGCCACACACCGGCCAAGAGCTAACAGCTACGGCCATTCTGCGCAATGATGCCATTGATCTGTCAAGTGATGAAGATCTTGCAGATGACGCTCTTGAGAAACTCATCAAGAGCGAAGAAGAAGCTGAAATCTTCAATGATCCGTCTCTCTTTGATGTAACAATCATCAACAAGTTCATTTATGAGTGGTTTGACACGCCAAACATCAGCTTCGAAGATCTGCAACTACCCATTGGCCTCAGTGTCGCCTTCCATGGCGCCATTGCTTCAGAGCTAGCCCTTGCTCAGCGCATCGTCGAACTGAAGCAAAAGATTGACTATGAAAAGGCTCATCTCAAGAAGCATATGGCCAAGCTTAGCATGCAAGAGGTGAAAAACTTCAAGATTATGCTGCACGAGCTCAAAGAAGCCTTTATCAAGAAACGCGCAGAAGCTCAGGGTTCTCGGGAGCATATGAAGAACCTGGCTGACAAGTGTGTGCAAGGCTACAACGAAGCTGAGAAGCGCAAGGCCCTTGGGCATCCGGGCATTGATCCCAGGATGGCTGCTAAGCAGAAGAAGAAGCCCATTGTGACCGAACCTCTCGCACCAAGGTAGGAAGCAGATCACATTGTCTTCCCAACTAGATTGACTGGCTCGAAGCCAAAAAGCCGGTCAACCGCTTCAGAACTGAAGAAGACGAGGACTGCTGAGGCTGAAGCCAGGAAGAGGAAACATCCTGAAGCCTCTCCTACTGCCCCCTCCAAGAAGAAGAGGAAGACCAAGAAAGAACGGGCTGCTCCCACAGAGCCTTTGATTGTTGAACCCATTTCCATGGTTTGTCTTGACGTTGAACGCCAACTGACAATCCATGAGCCTGCTTTCACAGAGGCTCATGAAGCTGAAGACTTTCCAGCAGCTGATCCCATCGCTGCTGACGACATTGGTCACCATGACCATGTAGAAGATGGTGCAGTCCTTCCTCAGCCCGAGCACAGCAAACTCATCAGCATTGGTCGTCCTCTGACGCCAATTGCTCAGGATGCTTCATGGGCTGATTGCCCACAATAGGAAGAAGACTTTGAGGCCCAACCAACTCCAACTACACAGGTGTCGCCTGCGTTGCGCAGGCTTCGCAAAGGACCAAGGCCTCCAGTCTCTGCGTCTGAAGCTGAAGCTGCTGAAGACATTCCGGCTGCATCAGCCGATGAAGAAGAAGTTCCACAAGCTGCTACTCCCCTGTCCCACCAAGAAGCGGTTCTTGAGGAGAACGTGGTTGTGACCTACCCTCCAGCTCGTCAAGTGGAGGTTGAAAATCTTGAGGCTGCCACCACCAACACCAATGAAGCCACTGACGTTGTCATGGCTGAAGCTAATGTGGAGCCCTCACCAACAAAAGCACCAGAATTCAGCGAAGCCACTGATCCCACTGCTTTTGTTCCTACCCTGCTGCCGGTCCTCAGTTCGACTATCATGTTGAGCACAGGCCTCAGGTACAGAAGCCAATCCCAAGATTGCCCAGGTTCCCAGGTCCTGCATCAGCACCTGGATCCTTCAATATCAATGGCTTTAGAGCAGACAACACATTCTTCAATAGCTCCAGGAACCCCTACTCAAGGGAAAGAATATCATATGATCGGTTCTGGAGCTATCCGCAGCGAAGCTATTACTCCTGCATTCTATACAATCAAGGTCGCATCTTCCCACACAAGCGTCTTGACATTGAAGCAATAGCTGGTCTGCCCTGTCTGGAAGAAGCTCTGGATTGCTTCAAAGAGGTTGGATTGCTGCCGCTCGTCACTGACCAAGAGCATTGGAATGAAGAGTTGCTGCTCCAATTCTATGCCACACTTCACATCCGCGGGTATAACAGAGATCCGAAGACTTGGGTCCTGGAGTGGATGACAGGAAACGTTCATCACGAAGCCAAAGCCTTTGACATCATTGAGCTCACTGGTCTACCCACTCCCGGCGATCTCTACGAATCTGGCTGTCAACTTCACAGTGAAGCTGTGGAGAGCATCTTTCAGAAGCCTGAACCTAACATGAGTCAGATGCTCAGTATGATGAAGCCATTACCCCAAGATGCTGCATATCCCAAAGAGTTCTTTGTTGAAGACCTAGAGTATCTGCCAAGGACTATTTATCACATCATAAGGCGAACTCTCTGGCCCATCAAAGGGCACTCTCCACATGCCAAGCTGGAAGGTGCAATGAAGACTTTGGTCTTCTATATTCTTCATGGAAAATGCTTCAATGCACAGGACTTCTTCATTCGCCAACTTGCTGCATCAGGCTCTGATCTGTTTGGCTTGAAGTTCTATGCCCCATGGGTAATGCGGCTGATCGAACTTCACTCCGTTATCTCATATCAGCCATCTGCTCGCAATCATCAGATTTTTCTGCCTGATGTGGATATGTCTATTGAAGCCATCTATCCTGAGCCTGCCAAGGAACCTCTAAGTCTTCAGAATGCAGAGCATCAAAGTTTTTCTCAGAACATTGAAGGAGTTGAAGCAGTCACTCGTGTGTATCCTTTGGCTGGCACTACACGTGCACCGCATCCTGCTCTCACTGAAGCCACTGACAGTAGAACTGCCCCACGACCCAAGAAGTGCACTCGTGTTCTCAATGACCGAGAGCTTCTTGTGGCTCTTCATCAGAAACAGGATAGGCATCATGACTAGCTGAAGAGTCAAATGCAAAGCCTCTTGGTGGATGTTAATCGCATTCGCAATCTTGCCACCAAGAATGCCTTTGTTGCTCATGAAACCTCTCGACGCACATGGAAAGGGCTGACGCTGATGTGTTCTGAAGATGATCTTCAAGAGGATGGCTTCTCTGAGCGCTTCAAGTTTGACTCCACACCTCCTCGAAGGGCAGTGCTGCGACGAACTCCATCTTTTGAAGACTATGAGTTCTCTTCCTCTGTTGCAACTGTAAATGCCAGAGTGATCGAGGATGACGATGATGCTACTTCACCGCCGCCTCCTTCAGCACGCTTCGACACTGCTCCAAGCTCTTCTGCACCGCTGAACACCACCAATGACCCTGCTGCTTCACCTACTCTTCATGGGAACGAGTAGAGGCTCTATGTCTTCAAACCTTTTTGGTCCTTACTGACAAAAGGGGGAGAAGCATATGAGTTTAATAGTCTTCAAGCGGGTCCATATGGGCAGGTGCTTCATATTTTGCTTCGTGTTTACAACTCTCGTTTTGATACATTTGGTTCTTTGAGTTGTAACACTTAAACTCGATGGTCGTCTGCTACCTATTTGCCATTTTGTGATGCGATGATAAATTCCGCATGTGCGACGATAAATTCCGCACTTAGATCATTTTGCAGACGTCCATTTTCCATTATGCATGTCATTATCTTCACATACCTTCACATGCATAGTGGATTGTCATCATAAGTTGAAGAGGATCTCCATAAGCACAACCTGCCATGTGCATTTGCATTCCAAAAGCAAACTACTTATATGCACATCTTTAGGGGGAGCCCTTGCAACTTATGAAGACAATTCCTTATCCTTTACAATTTCACATATTATATTCCCCATTGAAAACTTCAACTAGTTTGTCATGAATCACCAAAAAGGGGGAGATTGTAAGTGCATCTAGTGCCACCCCTAGTTGGTTTTGGAGTATTGACGACAAACCTAGTTGAGGGACTAATGTGTTTGTGAGAATTGCAGGATAACACAGGTAGAAGTCCCTCATTGATTCGGTTTTCCTACCAGAGATGACCCCTAAAAATGTATGAAGACATTGATGTCAAAGGTGGTATATGAAGATATTCACATTGAAGACTATGACAAGAGAAGACATCGCATGAAGCCTATGGAGCTCGAAGACTTAGATCTTTCGTAGTTCTTTTTCTTCTTCTTTGTTGAGTCATAGGAACCACCATACTGTTAAGTGGGGTCCAAGAGAACCATTCAGAATGACTGAAGTGATGCTTAACCAAAACCTATGTCTTCGAGTGAAGACTATGAGAGCGACTCTTGTCCAGAGTCGGACAAGTCAGCTTTGCTTGTAGCCCAAGTAAAGTTATCATGTGAGTTTGAAATCTGACCGTTGGAACACGTGTCAGTTCCTTAGTGACCCAGGGTCATTTTGGACAAATCAGGTCGGGTTGCCTAGTGGCTATAAATAGCCCACCTCCTACAACCAAAAATGGTTGGCTGCTCAGAGTTAGTATATGGCTTTTGTCGTTTGAGAGCAACCCACCTCGAAGCTTTTGAGAGAGAATTCCTTGCGAGGATAAAGCCCTAACCACCCAGAGCCAAAGAGAATTAGGCATCACTTAAGTCTTCTTGTCTGTGTGATCTGAAGACTTATTACACTTGAGGACTATGAATCCTCCAGCCGGTTAGGCGTCGCATTCTGAGCATCCAAGAGACATTGTGGATTACCGGTGAACGAAGTCTGTGAAGGTTTGGGAGTCTACCTTGAAGACTTACCAGAGTGATTGGGAGAGGTCTGTGTGACCTTAGCTCAAGGGGAATACGGTGAGGACTGGGTGTCCTGAGCTGCATGTTCAGGACTGGGTGTCTGGGACTGTGTGTCCTCAGGTTTAAATACCTAGCCACCCTAACCAGACGTACAGTTGTCACAGCAACTGGAACTGGTCCAACACATCATTGTCTTCAACGAGTCACTAGTTTCATCCTTCCCTTCTCTTTACGTACTGTTACTCCTTGTGAAGTCATTGTATGATTGCACTATCTTTTATCTTCACTGAGTGACTGCGTGTTCTGTTTGGCTTCATAATATCTTCCTACCTGATCCTTACTACATTGCTGCTATTAGTCATTGTGCTTTCACTCTATCGAATACTTGACTATGGCTTGCCTAGTGTAGTCTACCTTCCGCTGCAGGGTAATAGGTTTATTTCTATCATTTGTCTTCATAACTTCCACGTTTTGAAGACTTTCATAAAAATCGCCTATTCACCCCCCATCTAGTCGATATAACGCACTTACAAAATGGAGTATCATCCTCCTTTAAACTTGGATACCCAAGAGCGATGTCGGCCGGGTCTAGCTCTGGTAACCAGGCTTGGGCCTGACTCAAAGCGGCTATTGCTCCGGCTCTTGCTTGGGCCTGCCTCAACTCTTGAATTCGCTGAGGAAGTACAGCAAGCCGTTGTAACACATCTTGCAAGAGGTGGGGCACATCATTTGATAAGGCTACAACGGCCAAGGCACGTTGTGACCCGATGTACAGTTGCTCTACTAAAGTATACACCGCCTTCAATTTGATCAGCATATTCTTCTTGAGGTTTGTGCTCCTGGGGCCTGTATTGGTAAGTATAAGGTAAACCTCAGGTAACAATTGAAGGAATATTTACAATATTTAATGCTTGCTTAAGATAACTTACCAAAGATCGCTGAGACCATCTGAGATATCTGGAGTTGTAAGCCGGTCAGTTCGGCTGTTAAGTTTGCCAGCGACGCCTCCGCTATCTCGGCTCGGGTCACCAGTCCGGCCTTTTTGTCAGTCCAAATTTTCTTCTCCGACTCAAAATTTTTCTTCAGCTTCTCTTGTTCAGAGACGCTGAATTCAAATTTGGAGTTGGCATTTTAAAGTTCAATCTCCTGGGCTGCCAGGCGGTTCTTCAAGTCAGCGATCTTCGATTCAAATTGACTTATGGTGTCCTGCATTGCACCGGATAGTAGTCAAGATTACGGTAAATAATATTAAGTCCCAAGCACTTTGCAAGAATGATACTTGACACTTGGGGGCTAATGCATACCGAAGCTTTCTAAATTATTAAGTCGGTCCTGGATATTAAGTCCCAAATACTTTGCAAGCAAAGATACTTGGCACTTGGGGGCTAATGTGTATCGCAAGTTAAAGGTATTGTGTTACATCCGGTTTAAATATTTTTCTTTAAGCCGGGCAAGCAGCTCTAACAATTTTTCTAAGTCTACAGCATATTTATTCATAAGCAATAGACTTGGGGGCTGGTATAGTAAGTATGATTGAAAGTAAGGAAGCATAAGTCATACCTCAGATTTTTGCTATATTTGCTTCACCATGTCAATTTCCAAGTCACGGCTGCTTTGCACCTGGTTGATATAGCCTAAGACGATCTCTCCAATACTCAAATGAGTATAGTTGGTGATATCCATCTTGGCTTTATGGCGTTCTAGCAGCTCCTCTTTAGCCGAGCATTTGGCAAGGACGATGGGCCTGGCTGGCTCAACGAATTGAGCCTTAAGAAATTCCACTTCTGGGTCAGCCGTTTTGACTGGGCTAGGTGCCTCCGGGTTAACAGAATCATCAGGAATATCTTCAGCAGACGGGTCAGAAGTTGGTGCTGCAATGTCTTGAGCCGGCTCAGGCGGCGGTTGATGTGTGGAAGAGTCGGGAGCAACTATACCCTATTCCGGTTTAGTCACCACAGGGGTTTGGGCCGGTTTATCCTTCTTGGTTTTCTTCCTGGGCTTAACCTGGACGTTGTGGGCAAAGCAGAGAAATAAGTAAAGAAACATGAAGAAAGAAAAACATAAGGTGAATAAATTGATATTACCCAGGGGCAGTTTTACAAGCCGGCATGTTTGATTGCATGGACTCGCCGGATGAAGGAGAGGTATCCTGGTAATTGGAGTCAGAGGAATTGAGAGGTTGACGGATTAGACCCGCCAAAGGTAAAAAAGGGTATAAGTTGGAGATAACCTCAGCCCGACGCTTCCGGGTTGTGTCAGGCAAGCCGGAGGATAGCTCTGCATCCTTGCTGGTCCAGGTCTGCCTCCGGTTTTCAAATTGCTGTTGCTTCAAAAGAAAGTCAGGATCTTGGTAAGCCAAAGGGTGTGAAAATCTTACTTTCCGGGTTACTCTTCGAATTTTCTGACGCGGTCGAAGCTCGGAGTCGGAGGAGATTATAATTACCTCTTCCTCAATGGGTTGGTTGTTGCCCATGTCTTCCTGAAAGAAGGTTAATATCAGTAAGGTAGTGATAAAGGAAAAAGGGAAATTAAAAAGTTACCTCTTCCTCATTATCATCAGTATCATCAAGCTGAAACAGCTCAGAAGCGCTTGGCTTCCTTTTTCTTGAAGTGGTGGGCTCGGCGGTTTTCCTTTCGGCTCTCTTGGCCGCCCTACTTTCTTGGCCGCCTCATGATCATATTGGATTTTCCAGAAGTTATCATTTGCCTGTAAAAGGTTATAAAGGGTTATGCGTAAGAATACAGTATAACATGATAAAAAATAACCCGACGGCTGGAAACTTACTGCAGGGGCCGGGTTCTTCTTGCAAAAAGGTAGTAAGCCGAAAGCGTTACTATTCACTGTGCCCTCTTTCAACAAAGACTGAGTTGTAGCCTCCACTACGTCATCTGGTAAGTCGTGAGGACTATGACGCTGAGGGTCATCTTTCTCGCCTGAATAATTACACATTAAGTCGGGGCGGCGGCTTAACGGAATTATTCTCCAAGCAACCCAGACTCGGACCAGGTCAATGCTGTCTAAGTCATTCCCTAAAAGAGCTTTAATCTTCTTGATCTTGGGGGTGAGTGGCAGACGTTCAATAGCAGTCAACTTATCCGGCAGCGGGTGAGTAGGTTCAAGGCGCAATGCACGGAAGCCGGGCAGCGGGTTTTCACCAGCCGGAGAAGTATCTTGGTAGTAGAACCATGTCTAGTTCCAGTCCTTTGGATGACTCGGCAATTCAGCATAAGGGAATAGGCAGTCTCTCCGCCTTTGAATCGATATGCCACCAAGCTCCAGACTGGGCCCATTGTCCCGCTCATTCTGCCGGTTCAAATAGAACAATTCCCTGAACAAAAGTAGGTTGGGTTCTTCTCCAAGGTAGACCTCACAGAAAACTTGGAAGTTGCAGATATTTGACACGGAATTAGGCCCGATGTCTTGAGGTCTTAAGTCAAAGAAGTGCAAAACGTCTCTAAAGAATTTTGAACCGGGCGGAGCAAATCCTCGGCTCATGTGATCTGTAAAAATGATCACCTCCCCATCCTTGGGTTGAGGTTTCTCTTCAGACGGGTTAGGAGCACGATAAGACATGACATCCTTCTTGGGCAGATGGCCAGACTTTATAAACTCGAATAGTTTGCTCTCTGTAACAATGGATGGGACCCAATTGCAGGTGACTGGAGGTTTAACAGCTTTGGGTACCATTGGGTAAATTGAAGCCTACAACAAGATAAAGGAAATTTTCTGGTTTATTATAACCCAGAGAATAAACATTATTGGGTTATTTAAGATGGCGGCTTAAGAAGGGGCCTAATCACATACAGGTAACTATGTGATAATGTTTAAACAGCTGCAGGTATTAAAGATGATTAAGGTTTTCTTAAGTCGCCAGAGGCAAGTGGTGCTGACAGCCGGTATTATCTTAAATCGGTTACACGGACTACTATGGCTGAAACAGAATCAACAGACACGGTTTTTGGCTAAGTGTGGAGCAAACAGGTTTCACAAATTGCAATTATTATTTTGGATCAAACGATGCTCTGGAAAGGTAAAATTTCTAGACCTAAAATAGTACAGGGAAGTTCATATACTCAAGGAGGGCTTCCAAAACAAGGAAATGAGATCTGTTTTCATACGGAATAAGCACACAACATCCTCCGCAGCAGTTCTATGTGGTTTTTACGATCTGAACAAGGTATTAGAGGTAAGAACTAATGGAGGTTGCGTCGGGCGATGATGAACGTCGACGAACTCAAGGCAGTACTAATGCAGATCTGAGAAAGGGGGGAAAGAAAACTCACCGATGTGGAAGAACTACGGAGGGTTGTCGTTGTTTCTCTGGTCAAAAAACAGGGTGATGCAGCGTCCTGAGTCGGTGAAGACGAGGTTTCCGACGGTGGCGGCGGTGGAGCTCGAGCGGCAGAAGAGGGAGTGCGAGGAAGAAGACGACCGGAGGAAATGAAAAAGACCTAGGTCGCGCCTATTTATAAGGAGGACCGACTGAGACGGCGCGAGAAACGAGGAGACCAAGACATCATTATCCAGCGGCCCCGACGCCTCGATTTTCGAGAGGGTTAGTAAAGGCAAAGATCCGTTGAAGATATGGTGAATTAAAATATAAGTTTTTATTGAAGATGACGTCACGATGATTTAACTCGGAGCCAGAGGATGACGTCATGGCGGGTTACAATTTTCACGCAAGACAGAAGACTAAAGGCCAGTTCATAAGGTTTTCAAAGATTGACATGAACCGGTTCAAATCAATCTGGGGCCTAATGTTGGGGATATGACTATTTGTGTAAGCCATCCAGGAGGGGCCGGGTTATGCAAATAGAGGTTCATCAGAAGCCCAAGACCAAGGCATGAAGATGGCGGTTCACTAAAAGGTTTAAAGGCCCACAGGCGACTCTGAGGCCCGTAAAGATAAACCGCCATGATGGTATAACTTGTACTGTAAGGTAGAAGTAACTAGTCTCCGAGCCGGACACTGTTTATGAGCCGGCCGAGACTCTGTATGCCACAGGGCGTCAACTTGTGTATATAAGGGGACGACCCGCCAGCGGCTTATGAAAAAAACAACTAACCGAGAGCCATGCATAGCGTATCTCGCTCCCTGGTCATCGAAACCTCAAGCAATTCCAACCCAACTAGACGTAGGCCTTCCTTCACCGTAAGGGGCTGAACTAGTATAAACCTCACGTGTCCTTGTCCTGATTAACCCCTTTAAGCTTCCTAGTTGCGATGGCTCCACGACTAAGCCCTTGCAAAAGGACATCTGCCGTGACAATTCCACGACACTAACCCTCCTGGTCTCAACGCTGCTGATATTCACAGGAAGAAGCAGATCTACGACCCCATCGCCCGTGCTGAGTCCTCCTCTCAGGTGCCCCCATCCAAAGCTTATGATCCCTGTTTAATCTGCAAAGCTACTAGCCATACTCCTGCTAGTTGTCCGCAAGACTTTTGTGAGAGATGTAGTTAGATGGGACATCTAGCCTCGGTTTGTGTTACTTTCCTGCCATGGGAGTGTGTGTCACCGATGTGTGCTTTTCAGGCCAAGGGCCAAGGGTTTTTCTATATCCCAGACTCATGCACTGCTAAGCAATTAAAAGAGAGAGCTACTAGTGTAGTTATCACAGTGATAGAGGGAGAGGCTAGTGTGAAGGAGCTTGAGGATGCTTTCTCTAACTATATTGGGACCAAATGGCATTGTACTGCTCGCTCTATTGGTCCCAATACATATGTCATGCGCTTCCCTAATCACAGAGATGTTAAAAAAGCATGTTATAATGATAAAATGACGTTGAAATCTTGTGGAGTTGTGGTGAAAATTGTCCCCTGGTCGGCTAATGTTGGGGCTAAAGGTGTGATGGAAATAGCTTGGGTCAAGGTTGCTAACGTTCCATTGGAGAGGAGGAACGAGAGAAATTTGGCTTATGTTTCATCTCTGGTAGGTGTACCACTTGAAATCGACATGGCCACCCTGCATAAGCCAGAATTTGTACGGGTCCGGCTGGGATGTCGCAATGTGGATGAGCTACCTGGAGTTGCAGAAGCAATCTTGGGCACACATTTCTTTGACTTCTTCTATGAAGTTGAAAAGGTTTTGGTGAGTGACCCAGAAAGAGAACTTAAGAGTGCCCAGGTTGGCAATGTAAAAGGAAATTCATCATATGATAAGCAGTTCTCTTGGACATGCCCCAAGTCTAATGAAAAAGAGAAAGGAGTGGACCTAGTAAGTTTATGGACAATGGGAAAAATGCCCCGATTGAGGCGGTGGAAGAAGAACAAGATGAATCTAAAGGAACTGATGATAATACTCTCCTGATTGAAACTATTGCTGATGAGGCATGCGAAAGAGAGGACCTGTTTAAATCCATCAGAATTCCTGCTGCAAAGAATTTTGAGCAGCATATGGATGTGATACAGGTAGTTAAAAGTTATTCTGATAATGACTTGATTTCAAAAGATATATCTGCTTTGCATATATCTCATTTGGATCAACATAAAAATGAGCAGGTCGAGGAGCTTGAGGGAGAGGAGTTTGAGAAGGACGGGGGGAGACTGATTATACGGTACAGTTCCCTACATCCTCAGATGATACAGGGGAAGTGATTCCTACTCCTCCTCTTATTCCAGAAGCTGGCCTAAGGCTCAGTGTGAGGACTATGCGGAATATGGAGGCCAAGATGCAGGATAAAGCTATTGCTATCTCCAAAAAAAGAAATCCGGAAGGTAATGAACCGACCCATAACTCTTTTGAAGTTTTGTCTAATCATGAGATGATGCTTAGAGCAACAAAAATGGGAGTGTTGATCCCTGATAATAATTTTGTTGGAAATATGCCCTAGAGGCAATAATAAATTGGTTATTATTATATTTCCTTGTTCATGATAATCGTTTATTATCCATGCTATAATTGTATTGATAGGAAACTCAGATACATGTGTGGATACATAGACAACACCATGTCCCTAGTAAGCCTCTAGTTGACTAGCTCGTTGATCAATAGATGGTTACGATTTCCTGACCATAGACATTGGATGTCGTTGATAACGGGATCACATCATTAGGAGAATGATGTGATGGACAAGACCCAATCCTAATCCTAGCACAAGATCGTGTAGTTCGTTTGCTAAAGCTTTTCTAATGTCAAGTATCATTTCCTTAGACCATGAGATTGTGCAACTCCCGGATACCGTAGGAGTGCTTTGGGTGTGCCAAATGTCACAATGTAACTGGGTGGCTATAAAGGTACACTACAGGTATCTCTGAAAGTGTCTGTTGGGTTGGCATGAATCGAGACTGGGATTTGTCACTCCGTGTAAACGGAAAGGTATCTCTGGGCCCACTCGATAGGACATCATCATAATGTGCACAATGTGACCAAGGACTTGATCACGGGATGATGTGTTACGGAACGAGTAAAGAGACTTGCCGGTAACGAGATTGAACAAGGTATCGGATACCGACGATCGAATCTCGGGCAAGTACAATACCGCTGGACAAAGGGAATTGTATACGGGATTAATTAAGTCCTTGACATCGTGGTTCATCCGATGAGATCATCGTGGAGCATGTGGGAGCCAACATGGGTATCTAGAGCCCGCTGTTGGTTATTGACCGAAGAGTTGTCTCGGTCATGTCTGCATGACTCCCGAACCCATAGGGTCTACACACTTAAGGTTCGATGACGCTAGGGTTATAGGGAAAGTATGTACGCGGTTACCGAATGTTGTTCGGAGTCCCGGATGAGATCCCGGACGTCACGAGGAGTTCCGGAATGGTCCGGAGGTAAAGATTGATATATAGGAAGTATGGTTTTGGCCACCGGAAGTGTTCCGGGCATCACCGGTAGTGTACCGGGACCACCGGAGGGGTCCGGGGGTCCACCAGGTGGGGCCACCAGCCCCGAAGGCATACATGGGCCAATAGTGGGAAGGGACCAGCCCCTAGGTGGACTGGGGCGCCTCCCCACCAAGGCCCATGCGCCTAAGGGGAAGAGGGGGCAAACCCTAAGGGCAGATGGGCCCTAAGGCCCATGCCTGGTGCGCCTCCCTCTCCCCCTCCACTTGGCCGCCACCCGAGATGGGGATCTAGGGCTGCCGCCACCCCTAGGGAGGAAACTCCAGGTGGGGGCGCAGCCCTCCCTCTCCCCCTATACATAGTGGAGGCAAAGGGGCAGCCCAACACATGAAGTTCCTCCCATGTTGGCGTAGCCCTACCCCTCTCCCTCCTCGTCTCTCGTAGTGCTTGGTGAAGCCCTGCTGGAGTTCCGCGCTCCTCCACCACCACCACGCCGACGTGCTGCTGCTGGATGGAGTCTTCCCCAACCTCTCCTTCTCCCCTTGCTGGATCAAGGCGTAGGAGACGTCACCGGGCTGTACGTGTGTTGAACACGGAGGTATCGTCCGTTCGGCACTAGGATCATCGGTGATTTGGATCACGACGAGTACGACTCCATCAACCCCATTCACTTGAACGCTTCCGCTTAGCGATCTACAAGGGTATGTAGATGCACTCTCCTTCCCCTCATTGCTAGATTACTCCATAGATTGATCTTGGTGATGCGTAGAAAATTTTAAATTTCTGCTACGATCCCCAACAGTGGTATCAGAGCTAGGTCTATGTGTAGTTTCTATGCACGAGTAGAACACAAAGCAGTTGTGGGCATCGATATTGTGAATTTACTTGCCGTTACTAGTCTTATCTTGATTCGGCGGCATCGTGGGATGAAGCGGCCCGGACCGACCTTACACGTACTCTTACGTGAGACTGGTTCCACCGACTGACATGCACTAGTTGCATAAGGTGGCTAGCGGGTGTCTGTATCTCCCACTTTAGTCGGATCGGATTCGATGAAAAGGGTCCTTATGAAGGGTAAATAGAAATTGGCATATCACGTTGTGGTTTTGGCGTAGGTAAGAAACGTTCTTGCTAGAAACCTATAGCAGCCACGTAAAAACTAGCAACAACAATTAGAGGATGTCTAACTTGTTTTTGCAGTATGTGCCGTGTGATGTGATATGGCTAAAAGGATTTGATGAATGATATATGTGATGTATGAGATTGATCATGTTCTTGTAATAGGAATCACGACTTGCATGTCGATGAGTATGACAACCGGCAGGAGCCATAGGAGTTGTCTTAATTTATTTATGACCTGCGTGTCAACATAAACATCATGTAATTACTTTACTTTATTGCTAAAGCGTTAGCCATAGTAGTAGAAGTAATAGATGACGAGACAACTTCAAGAAGACACGATGATGGAGATCATGATGATGGAGATCATGGTGTCATGCCGGTGACAACGATGATCATGGAGCCCCGAAGATGGAGATCAAAAGGAGCAAAATGATGTTGGCCATATCATGTCACTATTTGATTGCATGTGATCTTTATCATGTTTATATCTTATTTGCTTGGAACGACGGTAGCTTAAATAAGATGATCCCTCACTAAAATTTCAAGAAAGTGTTCCCCCTAACTGTGCACCGTTGCAAAGGTTCGTTGTTTTGAAGCACCACGTGATGATCGGGTGTGATAGATTCTAACGTTCGAATACAATGGGTATAAGCTAGATTTACACACGCAATACACTTAGGTTGACTTGACGAGCCTAGCATGTACAGACATGGCCTCGGAACATGGAAGACCGAAAGGTCGAGCATGAGTCGTATAGAAGATATGATAAACATGAGATGTTCACCGTTGATGACTAGTCCGTCTCATGTGATGATCGGACACGGCCTAGTCGATTCGGATCATGTATCACTTAGATGACTAGAGGGATGTCTATCTGAGTGGGAGTTCATTAAATAATTTGATTAGATGAACTCAATTATCATGAACATAGTCTAAATTGTCTTTGCAAATATGTTGTAGATAAATAGCTCACGTTGTAGCTCCTTGTTTCAATACGTTCCTAGAGAAAGATTAAGTTGAAAGATATTGTAAGCAATGATGCGGACTAGGTCCATTGTCCGAGGAGTGTCCTCACTGCTACACAGAAGGCTTACGTCTTTGATGCACTGCTCGATGTGCAAACCCCTACAACGTCGTCTGTGGATGTTGTGAACACCTGACAGACACGTCCTGATGACTACTTGATAGTTTAGTGCACCATACTTTACGGCTTAAAATCGGGATTCCAATGACGTTTTAAACTCCATAGAACATATGAGATGTTCCAAGAGCTGAAATTGGGATTTCAGGCTCATGCCCGTGTTGAGAGGTGTGAGACCTCTGACAAGTTCTTTAGCCAACAAGATGGAGGAGAATAGCTCAGCTAGTGAGCATGTGCTCAGAATGTCTGGGTGCTACAATCACTTAAATCAAGTGGGAGTGAAACTTCCAGATAAGATAGTGATTGATAGAGTTCTCTAGCCACCATCACTAAGCTACTAGATCTTCGTGATGAACTATAACATGCAAGGGATGGAGTTGATCCCGGAGCTGTTCACGGTGCTTAAGACCGCAAAAGGTAGAAATCAAGAAGGAGCATCAAGTGTTGACGGTTTAACACAACCACTGGTTTCAAGAAGGGCAAGGGCAAGAAGGGAAACTTCATGGATGACAAACCAGTTGCCGCTCCAGTGAAGGAACCCAAGGTTGAACCCAAACCCGAGACTTAGTGCTTCTATTGTAAGGGGAACGGTCACTGGTAGCGGTATTACCCCAAATGCATGGTAGATAAGAAGGCTGGCAACTTCAACAAAGTATATACGTGTTATTAATGTGTACCTCACTAGTACTCCTGGTAGCACCTGGGTATTGAATACTGGTTCAGTTGCTATTATTGGTGACTTGAAGCAAAAGCTACGGACTAAAACGAAGACTGGCTAAGGGCGAGGTGACGATGTGTGTTGGAAGTGTTTCCAAAGTTGATGAGATCACCATTGCACGCTCCATCTGCCTTCGGGATTAATATTGAACCTAGATAAATGTTATCAGGTGTCTACGTTGAACATGAATATGATTAGATCATGTTCATTGCAATGCGGTTATTCATTTAAGTTAGAGAATACTGGTTATTCTATTTACATGAATAATACCTTTCATGGTCATGCACCCTATGTGAATGGTTCATTGAATCTCGGTCGTGGTAATACACATGTTCACGCCAAAAGATGTAGAGTTAATAATGATAGTACCACTTTCTTGTGGCACTGCCGTTTAGGTCATGTTGGCGTAAGATGCATGAAGAAACTCCAGGTCGATGGATGTTTGGAGTCACTTGATTTTGAATCGCTTGACACATGCGAGCCATGCCTCATGGGCAGGATGACTAAGACCCCATTTTTAGGTACAATGAAACGGGCAAGTGACTTGTTGGAAATCATGCATGCTGATGCGTGTGATCCAATGAGAATTGAAGCGTGCGGTGGATATCGCTATTTTCTCATCTTCACTGACGATTTGGGTAGATATAGGTATATCTACTTAATGAAGCACAAGTCTAAAACGTTTGAAAAGTTCAAGCGATTTCAGAGTGAAGTTAAGAATCATCATAACAATAAGATCATGTTCCTACGATCTGATCAAAAGGGGATTTTCTGAGTTATGAGTTTGGCAAACACTTAAGACATTGTGGAATTGTTTCACAGTTGAAGCCACCTGGAACACCACAAGGTAATGGTGTGTCCGGACATCGTAATCGAACCCTATGAGATATGGTGCGATCCATGATGTCTCTTATCAACCTACCGTTTTCATTTTGAGGTTATGCGTTAGAGACAACTGCATTCACTTTATATAGGACACCATCTAAGTCCGTTGAGACGACGTCATAAGAACATTGGTTTGGCAAGAAACCAAAGTTGTCGTTTCTTAATGTTTGGGGCTGCGATGCTTAAGGCTTCAGCCGGACAAGCTCGAACCCAAAGTGGACAAACACATCTTCATAGGATACCCAAGGGTGACAGTTGGGTATACCTTCTATCTCAGATCCGAGGGCAAATTGTTTGTCGCTAAGAACGGGTCCTTTCTCGAGAAGGAGTTTCTCTCGAAAGAATTGAGTGGGAGGAAGATAGAACTTGATGAGTTTGTCGAACCTTTACGTCAACCAGAGAGTGATGCAACACAGAAAGATGTTTTCTGTGGCGCCTACGTCTGTTGAATAGGAAGTTAATGATAGTGATCATGAAGCTTCGGATCAAGTTGCTATCGAACCTCGTAGGTCGACAAGGATATGTACTACTCCTAATTTGTACAGTAATCCTGTCTTAGATATCATATGTTGTTAGACAACAATGAACCTACGAGCTATGGAGAAGCGATGGTGGGCCCGTATTCCGACAAATGGTTAGAATCCATGAAATCTGAGATAGGATCCATATATCAGAACAAAGTATAGACTTTGGTGGACTTGCCCGTTGATCGGCAAGCCATTGAGATAAATGGATCTTTAAGAAGAAGACGGACGTGGGCGGTAATGTTACCGTCTATGAAGCTCGACTTATGGGAAAGAAACTTTTCACAAGTTCAAGGAGTTGACTACGATGAGAATTTCTCGCCCGTAGCGATGCTTAAGTCCGTCAGAATCATGATAGCATTAGCTGAATTTTTCGATTATGAAATCTTACAGATGGATGTCAAAACAAGTTTTCTTACCAGTTTTCGTAAGAAAAGTTATATGTGATACAATAAAAGGTTTTGTCGATCCTAAGGATGCTAAAGGGTATGCTGGCTCCAGCAATCCTTCTATGGACTAGAGCAAGCATCTCGGAGTCGGAATATATGCTTTGATGGAGTGATCAAAGCTTTTAGGTTTATACAATGTTTGCTAGAAACTTGTATTTACAAGAAAGTGAGTGGGAGCACTACAACATTTCTGATAAGTATATGTGGATGACATATTGTTGATCCGAAATAATGTAGAATTTCTGGAAAGCATAAACGGTTGTTTGAAGAGTGTTTTTCAAAGGAAGACCTGGATAAAGCTGCTTACAAATTGGGCATCAAGATCTATAGAGATAGATCAAGACGCCTGATGATACTTTCAAAGAACGCACACCTTGACATGTTTTTGAAGGAGTTCAAAATAGATCAGTCAAAGAAGGGGTTCTTACCTAAGTTGTAAGGTGTGAAGTTGAGTAAGACTCAAAGCTTGACCACGTCAGAAGAAAGAGGAAGGACGAAGGTCGTCCCCTATGCTCTTGTCATAGGCTCTATACGGTATGCCATGCTAAGTACCGCACCTGATGTGTGCCTTGCCACATGTCTGGCAAGAGGGTACAAAGGTGATCTAGGACTGGATCACAAGATAGTGGTCAAAATTATCCTTAGAGGAATAAGGAAATGTTTCTCGGTTATGGAGGTGATAAAGAGTTCGACGTAAAGAGTTATGTCGATGCAAGCTTAACACCTATCCGTATAGCTCTGAGTAGAGATACCGGATACGTATAATGGAGCAATAATTTGGAATAGCTCCAAGTGGAACGTGGTAGCAGCATCTACGATATAAAGTTTTGCAAAATACATAGGGATCTGAATATGGCAAGACCCATTGACTACAACCTCTCTCACAGCATAACATGATCAAACCCAAAACTCTTTGAGTGTTTATCACATACTGATGTGAACTAGATCATTGAGTCTAGTAGACTCTTGGATGTTGGTCACATGGCGATGTGACCTGTGAGTGTTGATCACATGGCGATGTGAACTAGATTATTGACTCTAGTGCAAGTGGGAGACTATTGGAAATATGCCCTAGACGCAATAATAAATTGGTTATTATTATATTTCCTTGTTCATGATAATCGTTTATTATCCATGCTATAATTGTATTGATAGGAAACTCAGATACATGTGTGGATACATAGACAACACCATGTCCCTAGTAAGCCTCTAGTTGACTAGCTCATTGATCAATAGATGGTTACGGTTTCCTGACCATGGACATTGGATGTCGTTGATAACAGGATCACATCATTAGGAGAATGATGTGATGGACAAGACCCAATCCTAAGCCTAGCACAAGATCGTGTAGTTCGTTTGCTAAAGCTTTTCTAATGTCAAGTATCATTTCCTTAGACCATGAGATTGTGCAACTCCTGGATACCATAGGAGTGCTTTGGGTGTGCCAAACGTTACAACGTAACTGGGTGGCTATAAAGGTACACTACAGGTATCTCCGAAAGTGTCTGTTGGGTTGGCACGAATCGAGACTGGGATTTGTCACTCCGTGTAAACGGAGAGGTATCTTTGGGCCCACTCGATAGGACATCATCATAATGTGCACAATGTGACCAAGGAGTTGATCACGGGATGATGTGTTACAGAACGAGTAAAGAGACTTGCCGGTAACGAGATTGAACAAGGTATCGGATATCGACGATCGAATCTCGGGCAAGTACAATACCGCTGGACAAAGGGAATTGTATACGGGATTGATTAAGTCCTTGACATCGTGGTTCATCCGATGAGATCATCGTGGAGCATGTAGGAGCCAACATGGGTATCCAGATCCCGTTGTTGGTTATTGACCGGAGAGTTGTCTCGGTCATGTCTGCATGACTCCCGAACCCGTAGGGTCTACACACTTAAGGTTCGATGACGCTAGGGTTATAGGGAAAGTATGTACGCGGTTACCGAATGTTGTTCGGAGTCCCGGATGAGATCCCGGACGTCACTAGGACTTCCGGAATGGTTCGGAGGTAAAGATTTATATATAGGAAGTATGGTTTTGGCCACCGGAAGTGTTCCGGGCATCACCGATAGTGTACCGGGACCACCGGAGGGGTCCGGGGGGTCCACCAGGTGGGGCCACCAGCCCCGGAGGCATACATGGGCCAATAGTGGGAAGGGACCAGCCCCTAGGTGGGCTGGGGCGCCTCCCCACCAAGGCCCATGCGCCTAAGGGGAAGAGGGGGCAAACCCTAAGGGCAGATGGGCCCTAAGGCCCATGCCTGGTGCGCCTCCCTCTCCCCCTCCACTTGGCCGCCACCCCAGATGGGGATCTAGGGCTGCCGCCACCCCTAGGGAGGAACCCTAGGTGGGGGCACAGCCCTCCCTCTCCCCCTATATATAGTGGAGGCAAAGGGGCAGCCCAACACATGAAGTTCCTCCCCTGTTGGCGTAGCCCTACCCCTCTCCCTCCTCGTCTCTCGTAGTGCTTGGTGAAGCCCTGCTGGAGTTCCGCGCTCCTCCACCACCACCACACCGTCGTGCTGCTACTGGATGGAGTCTTCCCGAACCTCTCCTTCTCCCCTTGCTGGATCAAGGCGTAGGAGACGTCACCAGGCTGTACGTGTGTTGAACTCGGAGGTGCCGTCCGTTCGGCACTAGGATCATCGGTGATTTGGATCACGACGAGTACGACTCCATCAACCCCTTTCACTTGAACGCTTCCGCTTAGCGATCTACAAGGTATGTAGATGCACTCTCCTTCCCCTCGTTGCTAGATTACTCCATAGATTGATCTTGGTGATGCGTAGAAAATTTTAAATTTCTGCTATGATCCCCAACAAATTTTGCTTGTATTGATATCTTAAGAGAGTTGGAAAGGATCAGGAGAGAGGGGGAAAACAGATACAATATCTAAAAATGGTGTAGAAGGTAAAATGTTATACATCACTAATGGCAAAGGAGATATAACTCCTGTCAGTGATGATTGGGCAGAAGATGTAGATGAGTTAGAAGAGGAATTTACCTTGGTCAGGTCTAGGAAAAAGAGAAGCCCAAAAGCCCATGTGGTTATCTCTAGGCCAGTGACTAGGAGTCAAAACCCTGATAGGGGTGGAAAGAAAAAACCTAGTAGCCCTGTCCATCATTCCAGGGCCACCAAGGGGAGGGGGAGAAAAAATACTGGTATTAAATGATAGGTCTCTTTTGGAATTGTAGGGGGCAGGAAAGAAAGGAATGAGCTCCTGTCTCTCTCACATCATTAGAGATCATTCCCTGGACTTTATTGGTCTACAAGAGACTCACAAAAGAAGTTATATGGATAGTTTCTTTAGAAAAATTGACCCATACCAGACATATGAATGGAATTTTGTTCCATCTATAGGCAGATCTGGGGGAATCCTTTGTGGAGTGAGAAAAGAAAGGTTTGAGGGAGTAGTGTGGAAAAAGGGCGGGTTTATCCTGCAAGCTTCTTTCTTTGATAATAAAGAAAAAAAGAAGTGGACTCTTTGCACTGTATATGGTGCTGCACATGATAAATATAAGGATGACTTTCTAACTGAACTTTCTGAGTTCTGTAGCCATATATCATCCCCTTTACTTATTGGGGGAGACTTTAATATTCTTAGGCATGCTGGGGAAAAAAACAAACCATGGCAACCCCTTACTCTGATTTGTTTAACTCTGTGATCAATGCTATGTGTTTGAGTGAGGTTTATATGAGTGGGGGGATGTACACCTGGACCAATGGCCAATCCCATCCAACTCTGGAAAAATTAGACCGTGTCCTTATGAGTAGTGACTGGGAGGACATTTTCCCTCAAGTCAACATTAGGAAATTGGTCAGAGATGTATCAGATCATAATGCTCTATTGCTGTCCTCTGACAACCATGTTGTCAGATCTCCACAGACAAGAGAGTTTAGATTTGAATTAAGTTGGTTGAAATCAGATGAGTTTCTTTCCTTAGTGGAGAAAATCTGGAATCAGTATGTGAAAGCCACTGACCCAATTGATATTCTAATTATCAAATTAAAACGGTTGAAAAAATTCTTCAAAGGATGGGGTTCGAATAAATTCGGTCATGAAAAAATCAGAAAAAAGAAAATCAGAGAAGAGTTGAGACTGATTGAGGAGGAGGAAGAGAAAGGAAATATTGATCCTGGTATCTTTTGTAAGAAAACTGAGTTGTTGGTTGAGCTAAATGAGATTCTAATCAATGAGGAACTATTTCTGCGGCAACAATCTAGAGAACGATGGTTGCTTAAAGGAGATAGTAATACTGCCTACTATCAAAAAATTGCTAATGGGTATAAGAGGAAAAACACCATTCACTCAATGAATGTAGGTGATGTTACTATTGAAGGAACAGATAATATTTTAAGGCATGCCACTGACTTTTATAAGTCTTTGTTTGGTCCAGCCCCTGGGAATTTATTTTTACTTGACCCTGAAATTTGGGGGGATAACGAGAGATTAGATGAGGCTAATAATTTGATCTTGACTAGACCTTTTTCTGAGGAAGAAGTTAAAATAGCGTTGTTCTCGATGAACAGTAACAGAGCCCCAGGGCCTGACAATATACCTGCTAAGTTTTACCAGCATTGTTGGGAGATTGTTAAAAAAGATATAATGAATCTTTTCTTAGCATTTTATGAGGGGAGATTGGATATGCATAGGCTTAACTATGGCATTATCACCCTGCTCCCAAAAGTTAACGGAGCTAACAAGATTCAGCAATTCAGACCCATATGCTTGCTTAGATGCCCCTACAAACTGATCACCAAAGTTCTAGATAATAGAGCAGCTCCCTTCGCTGATGTGTTGTTCAGTAAACACCAGAATGCCTTCATTAAAAACAGGCACATCATGGATGGGATCATGTCCCTCCATGAGATCTTACATTACACCCATATTAGCAAGAAAGTAGGGATTACCATTAAGCTAGATTTTGAGAAAGCCTATGACAAGGTGAATTGGGAATTTTTGCTACAAAGCTTAGAAAATAGAGGTTTCGGCGCCACTTGGTGCGGGTGGATGAAGAAAATCATTCAAAATGGTACGGTTAGTGTCAAATTAAACAACACTTTGGGCCCGTATTTCCAAAGTCACAAAGGAGTTAGACAAGGAGATTCTATCTCTCCCTTCTTGTTCAACATTGCAGCTGAATGTTTGTCCAAAATGGTGCGTCAAGCGCAGAATAATGGACTGATTACTGGGCTTGCCCCTGAATTAGTGGAAAATGGTGTGGCCATCTTGCAGTATGCTGATGATACGGTGATTTGCATCAAGCATGACCCTGAGAAAGCTCTAAATATGAAAATATTGCTCTATATGTTTGAATTAATGTCAGGATTGAAAATCAATTTCAAGAAAAGTGAGATTTTGTGTGTTGGTGGGGATGATGATATTCTGACAACATATGCTGATATGTTTAATTGTCAAATTGGACACTTCCCGATGAAATACCTGGGAGTACCAGTAAGCTACTCAACTTTAAGAGGAGTGGACTGGGAATTTTTGGAAGAAAGGTACATTAAAAGATGTGAATCCGGTTTGGGGAGTAACGCTTCTTCGAGGGGTAGACTAACTTTGCTTAATGCTAATATCTCTAGCATTGCCTTTTACTATCTATCCATGTTCTTGCTGTCAAAAACTATGATTGCAAGATTGGATAAACACAGAAGGAGATTTTTTTGGCAAGTTTCTAAGAATAGGAAAAGGTATTATTTGGTCAAATGGACCAGGATCTGTCGATCTAAAAACAAAGGGGGGCTGGGAGTTAAAAACTTGCATAAACAGAATCTCAGTTTGCTCGCCAAGTGGTGGTGGAAACTGGAGACCAAAAATGGTTTATGGCAAGATATTATTAAGGCTAGATATCTTCGAAGAGATACTATTGCCTCGGTTAAAGGGAAAACCAGCGACTCCCCATGTTGGAAGGTGATAATGAAAGTAAAAGATCTTTATATGGCAGGTAGACGCGTGGTGATACAATCTGGCAATATTGCCAGACTTTGGAGGGATCCTGTTGGGGATCAAGTGCCATTTTGTGAACAATTCCCCAGATTGTTCTCTATATGCATTTATCCTGAATGTACTGTCAATACCTGTCTAACGGTTGATCCCCTGTCTTTCTTTCGAAGAAGGCTAAACTATGACATGGGGGAGCAGTGGCATCAGATAGTAGATACAGTCAGTAAGATTTGCATTTCTAGTGAGGATGACAAAATCAAATGGGAGCTGGGGTCTAAAACCTACTGAGGGAGTCCTGGATTAGGGGGTGTCCGGATAGCCGGACTATACCTTCGACCGGACTCCTGGTCTATGAAGATACCAGATTGAAGACTTCGTCTCGTGTCCGGAAGGGACTTTCCTTGGCGTGGAAGGCAAGCTTGGCGATACGGATATGTAGATCTCCTACCATTGTAACCGACTCTGTGTAACCCTAGCCCTCTCCGGTGTCTATATAAACCGGAGGGTTTTAGTCCGTAGGACGAACAACAATCATACCATAGGCTAGCTTCTAGGGTTTAGCCTCCTTGATCTCATGGTAGATCTACTCTTCTACTACCCATATCATCAACATTAATCAAGCAGGACGTAGGGTTTTACCTCCATCAAGAGGGCCCGAACCTGGGTAAAACATTGTGTCCCCTGCCTCCTGTTACCATCCGCCTAGACGCATAGTTCGGGAATCCCTACCCGAGATCCGCCGGTTTTGATACCGACATTGGTGCTTTCATTGAGAGTTCCTCTGTGTCGTCACTTTTAGGCCCGATGGCTTCTCCGATCATTAACAGCGATGCGATCCAGGGTGAGACCTTTCTCCCCGGACAGATCTTCGTATTTGGCGGCTTTGCACTTCGGGCCAATTCACTTGGCCATTTGGAGCAGATCGAAAGCTACGCCCCTGGCCGTCAGGTCAGATTTGGAAGTTTAAACTACACAGCAGACCTCCGCAGAGACTTGATGTAACACCCCGAATATGATTTACCCAATATGTACTCCAACTCTTGCCGTTTCCGGCCTTAAGTTATTTTATTTTCTCGGGTTCGGGTTTTTTTCTCCGTGTGTTGTTATCATTGTCATGCATCTCATATCATGTCATCATGTGCATTGCATTTGCATACGTGTTCATCTCATGCATTCGAGCATTTTCCCCGTTGTCCGTTTTGCATTCCGGCGCTCCGTTCTCCTCCGATGGTCATTTCTACCTTTCTTTCATGTGTGGGGATTAAACATTTCCGGATTGGACTGAGACTTGCCAAGCGGCCTTGGTTTACTACCGGTAGACCGCCTGTCAAGTTTTGTACCATTTGGACTTCGTTTGATACTCGAACGGTTAACCGAGGGACCAAAAAGGCCTCGTGTGTGTTGCAGCCCAACACCCCTCCATTTTGGCCCAAAACCCACCAAAACCTTCTCCATCATCTAGAGCGTTCGATCATGATCACGTGGCCGAAAACCACACCTCATTTGGACACTCCTAGCTCCCTCTATGCCTATATATACACCACCCTCCCGAAATTCGCGGATCCCCTTCGTCCAAACCCTAGATCCACCCTCTCCGCGCGGCCAGGCACGTCCGGACGGCGCCGGATGCGTCCGCCCACCGCTGCCAACCAGTAGAACGCCGCCACGTCAGCTCCCGCGGCGCCCCACTTCACCGGATCCGCCGCGGGCCCGCAGGCCCATCCGCGGCCCCCTCCGCGCGCCACAGGGTCGCGCCTCCCGCGCCTTGCCCGCCGCCCGGGCACGCCTCGCCCCGCCGCCTGGAACCCTCGCCGCCACCGCGCCTTCGCCGCTTGGCCTCGCCGCCGGGGAGCTCCACCGCGGCGGCTCCTCTCCATCGCCGCGTCGTCCCCAGCCGCGGCCACCTCCGCCGTCCTCCTCCCGCGCCACTCCGGCGACTTCGCCGATCGGATCCGGCCGGCCACCACTCCTCCAACTCCGGCCGTCTACAGCTCTGGCGAGCTCGGATCCGCCGCCACCTCGATCCGTGTGCGAACCCTAGATCTGGGAGAGGTTGACTCCATTTTTCCCCCAAGTCCGCAGTCCAAATGCCCTTGTTCATCACATCGTAACTCCCCATCCGTAGCTCCGTTTTGGGCATATAGCATATCAAAATGTTCGTCTCAAAGAGCACATCATTTCATCTCATTGCATCATTTTCATTTGAGTTCGTCTTGATGCCCGAAATGCTGTTGGAAGAGTGCTATTTGAGATAATTGTCAGATCTGTTGCTCCAATTAGATATTTGTCATTTTTGCCATGATTATTGTGTGCGTGATATGCCCCTGAGCTCTACATGAGTTTTGTTATATGTTTTGCCATCTATCCAAAGGTGCAACCCATGTATTTTTGTGATGTGTGTGTTGACTAGCACAAGCTTGCAAAGTGGTGCATTCGTTAATGCTGATTTCAGGGACTTAGCATTTCCACTAAGTCCTTGAGCTGTTTATCTCAATATGCCATATGTTCATGTTGATTCCTAGTGATCCGTGCCTCTTTTGAGGATGATCAGTAAGGATGTTTTGTTAATCTTGTAGTGCTCTATCCATCCATGTCTTTGTTTGCAATTATGGAGCACCCTAGCTTGAGTCAATCGAGCTCTACTTTTGTCATTTCATGAATCTGGACAGATTGTCTACTTGTTAGCAATTTTGCCGAGGATGTTGTAGTTGATCCGTGCATTCTATGTTATTGTTCTTGCCATGTCTAGCTTGTATTTTGTGTATTCTTGATGGGTGCATGCTTAGATTGTCATGACTTGCTCTGTAGTGAGTGCATCGAGCTTGTAAAGATGCCTACTTGATATCTATTTCAGCATGCTCCAGTTTTTACTAAGTCTGAGAACTGATTATGTTTTTGCCATGTTCACATGCTTGCAATTGTATTTTCTGATCCCTTTTGGCTTAAGGTCACTAAGGGACTTTTGTTAAGCTATTTGAGTAGCTCCATGCCATGCTTTACTTTGCCATGTTCAGATCCTGTAGCATATTGTTTTCATGCTCCAAAGAGTGCTACCTGATCTGAAATTCCAGACAAGTGTTAATTTCACTACGTCTGAAATCTGTTTACCAAATGCATTTTTGCCATGCTGGTTTGAACCTGTTAATGGATGAATTGGCCGTAGCTCGGTGCTAGTCTTTTGTTAAGCTTCATGAGTGGATCCCTGCCATGTATTTTGATGCCATGTTTGGGTGCTGTAGTATGTTCATCTTGTTGCATTTAGATGGCTACTTGCTGTAAATCGCAGACCGTGGCCATATTTGAATTGCTTGCCATTTCCAAACCGTAACTCTGATTCCGGCGTTCTTTATATTGTTTTCAAGTGATTTCATCTCATCTTTCCAGTGGCATACTTGGATTTCCAAGTTGAGGCCAGGTTCATGCATTCCTTGTCAAATCTTGCATATGCATCGCATATTGCATCCCGCATAGCATACCATCTTTGCATCATATTGTTTGAGCTTTGCACGTGGTTGTTTGTGTCCTTGTTGCTTGTTTGTCTTGTTTGGGTAGAGCCGGGAGACGAGTTCGCTAATGAGGAGCCCGTTGAGTTTGCTTTCGAGGATCCAGTCAACTCTGACAACTTTGCAGGCAAGATGATCATACCCTCGAAATCACTACTATCTTTGCTATGCTAGATGCTCGCTCTTTTGCTATGCCTATGCTACGATGCCTACCACTTGCGTATCATGCCTCCCAAATTGCCATGTCAAACCTCTAACCCACCATGTCCTAGCAAACCGTTGATTGGCTATGTTACCGCTTTGCTCAGCCCCTCTTATAGCGTTGCTAGTTGCAGGTGAAGATTGGAGACCGTTCCTTGTTGGAACATTATTTACTTGTTGGGTTATCATTATATTGCCATGTTATATTAATGCATCTATATACTTGGTAAAGGGTGGAAGGCTCGGCCTCTCGCCTAGTGTTTTGTTCCACTCTTGCCGCCCTAGTTTCCGTCATATCGGTGTTATGTTCCCAGATTTTGCGTTCCTTCCGCGGTTGGGTTATAATGGGAACCCCTTGATAGTTCGCCTTGATTAAAGCTTTTCCAGCAATGCCCAACCTTGGTTTTACCATTTGCCACCTAGACTTTTTTCCCTTGGGTTTTCGAAGCCCGAGGGTCATCTTATTTAGACCCCCCCGGGCAAGTGCTCCTCTGAGTGTTGGTCCGACCGAGTAGACTGCGGGGCCACCTCGGGGCAACTTGAGGGTTGGTTTTACTCGTAGGATGTCTCATCTGAGTGTGCCCTGAGAACGAGATATGTGCAGCTCCTATCGGGATTTGTCGGCACATTCGGGCGGTGTTGCTGGTTTTGTTTTAACTTGTCGAAGTGTCTTGAAGAACCGGGATACCGAGTCTGATCGGAACGTCTCGGGAGGAGGTCTATTCCTTCGTTGACCGTGAGAGCTTGTCATGGGCTAAGTTGGGACTCCCCTGTAGGGATTTGAACTTTCGAAAGCCGTGCTCGCGGTTATGGGCAGATGGGAATTTGTTAATGTCCGGTTGTAGATAACTTGAACCTTAACTTAATTAAAATGAATCAACTGTGTGAGTTACCGTGATGGTCTCTTCTCGGCGGAGTCCGGGAAGTGAACACGGTGTTGGAGTAATGCTTGCCGCAGGATGCCCCCTAGTTACTCGTTCGCGCTTTGCCTCCTATTCTCGCTCTCTTTTGCGAACAGGTTAGCCACCATATATGCTAGTCGCTTGCTGCAGCTCCACATATATTACCTTACCTTACCTATAAGCTTAAATAGTCGTGATCGCGAGGGTGCGAGATTGCTGAGTCCCTGTGGCTCACAGATTACTTCCAAACCAGATGCAGGGCCTGATGATTCCGTTCCAGATGACGCGCTTGAGCTCAAGTGGGAGTTCGACGAGGACTCACACCGATACTACGTGTCTTTCCCTGATGATCAGTAGTGGTGCCCGGTTGGGGTGATCGGGACCGTGTCGCATGTTGGGTTATCTTTTATTTTGGCGCCGTAGTCGGGCCATGAGTGTTTGAATGTTGTAATGATATTTATGTACTTTGATTGACGTGGCGAGTGTAAGCCAACTATGTATCTCCCCTTTTATTATCTATATTACATGGGATGTTGTGAAGATTGCCTAACTTGCAACATTGCTTTCAATGCGGTTATGTCTCTAAGTCGTGCCTCGACACATGGGAGCTATAGCCGCATCAAGGGCGTTACACTTGATCTTTGACGAATTCGAGCCGCAGCCGAGTGCGCCGCACTGTCACGATGGGCATGATCTAGCTCCGCCGCCGAACAGTGCCCTGGAGGCCGCACCCGCATCATCTCCGACCCTTAATTCAGAGCCAACTGCGCCAATCGAGGATGGGTGGTTGGACACCGCCTCAGGGGCTGCAATCTCTACGGCGATCGAGCCGAACACCAACCCTATTCTCTGCGAAGCCCGTGACTCCAAGAGCCGGACTCCTCTCCAGACTCCGAGCCCTCCGCGCCCCTACCAATCGAACTTGATTGGGCACCAATCATGGAGTTCACCGCCGCGGACATCTTTCAGCACTCGCCCTTCGGCGATATTCTGAATTCACTAAAGTCTCTCTCTTTATCAGGAGAGCCCTGGCCGGACTATGGTCAACAAGGTTGGGATGCGGATGATGAAGAAATTCAAAGCCCACCCACCACCCACTTCGTAGCCACTGTCGATGATTTAACCGACATGCTTGACTTCGACTCTGAAGACATCGAAGATATGGACGCCGATGCAGGAGACGATCAGGAACCAGCGCCTATAGGGCACTGGAAAGCCACCTTGTCGTATGATATATACATGGTGGACACCCCAAAAGAAGGCAATGGCGATGGAACAGCGGAGGATGACCCCTCCAAGAAGCAGCCTAAGCGACGGTGTCAGCAGCACCGCTCTAAATCCCGTCAAAGCAAAAACGGTGATTCCGACACGGGAGATAATAACACCCCGGACAGTGCCAAAGACAACCACCTCTAGCAAGATTCAGCACAGGAGGATGGAGAAGCCAGCCCTCATGAGAGAGCGGCAGACAGAGAGGTCGAGGACGATAATTATATGCCTCCCTCCGAAGACGAGGCAAGCCTCGACGACGACGAATTTGTCGTGCCGGAGGATCCCGTCGAACAAGAGTGTTTCAAATGCAGGCTTATGGCCACGGTGAGCAGCCTCAAGAAAAAATAGCAACAGCTTAGAGCTGATCAAGATTTGCTAGCCGACAGATGGACTGAAGTCCTTGCGGCCAAAGAGTATGAACTCGAACGCCCCTCCAAGAGCTACCCAAAGCGCAGGCTGCTACCCCGATTAGAGGAGGAAGCACCCAAACCTACATCACCAGCGCATGATGCGGCCGACCGGCCACCCCGTGGCCGCGACAGAGAGGCCTCTTGGCCCTCCACTCAAGCCGCACCCCAGCGCTGCTCAAAAAATACCAAGGCACGGGAAAATGCGCCAGACCTGCGAGATATATTGGAGGACAAGGCAAGGCAAACAAGATCGATCTACGGATCGCGTGGGCATCCCATGGCACGAGACGGTAATCGTCACTCCGGATACGGTCAATCCGGCCGGGCCGAACACAGTAGACAAAGCTATATAGCCCAATACAGGGGCGCCGCACACCCACTATGCTTCACAGATGAAGTAATGGATCATCAAATCCCTGAGGGTTTCAAACCCGTGAACATCGAATCATATGATGGCACAACAGATCTTGCGGTATGGATCGAGGACTATCTCCTTCATATCCACATGTCCCGCGGTGATGACCTACACGCCATCAAATACCTCCCACTCAAACTTAAAGGACCAGCTCGGCATTGGCTTAACAGCTTGCCAGCAAAATCAATTGGTTGTTGGGAGGACCTGGAAGCCGCATTCCTCGACAATTTCCAGGGCACTTATGTGCGACCACCAGATGCCGATGACCTTAGCCACATAATTCAGCAGCCAGAGGAATCGGCCAGACAATTCTGGACACGGTTCCTAACCAAGAAAAATCAAATCGTCGACTGTCCGGACGCAGAGGCCCTAGCAGCCTTCAAGCATAACATCCGCGACGAGTGGCTTGCACGACACCTAGGACAGGAAAAGCCGAAATCTATGGAAGCCCTCACGACACTTATGACCCGCTTTTGCGCGGGAGAAGACAGCTAGCTAGCTCGCAGCAATAACATGACCAAGAGCCCTGGTAATTCGGATACCAAGGACAGCAGTGGCAGGTCGCGTCGCAACAAGCAAAAGCGCCGCATTAACGGTGAAAATGCTGAGGATACCGCAGTTAATGCCGGATTCAGAGGCTCTAAACCCGTTCAGCGGGAAAAGCCATTCAAAAGAAATACTCTGGGCCCGTCCAGTTTGGACCGAATACTCGACCGCTCACGCCAGATACATGGCACCCCCGAAAAACCAGCCAATCACACCAACAAGGATTGTTGGGTATTCAAGCAGGCGGGCAAGTTAAATGCCGAAAGTAGAGACAAGGGGCTGCATAGCGATGACGAGAAGGAGCCCCGGCCGCTGAACAACAGTGGACAGAAGGGTTTTCCCCCACAAGCGCAGACGGTGAACATGATATACGCAACCCACGTCCCCAAGAGGGAGCGGAAGCGTGCGCTAAGGGACGTATATGCGATGGAGCCAATCGCCCCAAAGTTCAACCCATGGTCTTCCTGACCGATCACTTTTGATCGAAGGGACCACCCCACTAGCACCCGTCATGGCGGATTCGCCGCATTGGTTCTAGACCCAATTATTGACGGATTTCACCTCACTAGAGTCCTTATGGACGGCGGCAGTAGCCTGAACCTGCTTTACCAGGATACAGTGCGGAAAATGGGCATCGATCCCTCGAGGATTAAGCCCACTAAAACGACCTTTAAAGGCGTCATACCAGGTGTAGAGGCCAACTGTACAGGCTCAGTTACACTTGAAGTGGTCTTCGGATCTCCGGATAATTTCTGAAGCGAGGAGTTAATCTTCGACATAGTCCCGTTCCGCAGTGGCTATCACGCACTGCTCGGGCGTACCACATTTGCCAAGTTTAATGCGGTGCCGCACTACGCATACCTCAAGCTCAAGATGCCAGGCCCTCGAGGCGTCATCACGGCCAATGGAAACACCGAACGCTCTCTCCGAACGGAGGAGCATACGGCGGCTATCGCAGCGAAAGTACAAAGCAGCCTCTCAAGGCAATTCTCTAGTCCGGCCATTAAACGTCTGGACACCGTCAAGCACGCCCGGAGTAACCTACAACAAGACCGCCTAGCATGTTCAGAGCAAGCGTAGCAATGTGGCCCCAGCCTTAGCCCTCGTGAACTTGCGAAACCAGTGTTGCGCGTACATAACTACGCTCTGGAAATACCATGGGCACAGGGGGAGGGGCACCATCACGGCATGCCTGAAACGCGGCTTAAACCGCACTAGGGGCTGCCGATTTCTTAATTTTCTCTTATTTTCAGGACTCCATTCTTCGGAAGGCTTGTCCGGCAGTACAATTGCCGCACAAACGATACAACCAGAGAAGCAGAAAACTACGATGCACTATGGAACTCTAAGGTGGTCTCTATAACGAGCAGTATACCTGTTTCACATTCCGCAGCTCGCCCCTGGAAAGGACATATTTGATAGTCCCATCTTTTGCTTATCGCACTATTTGTATCGTCCTGCTTTGTTCGCAGCCTTTTTAAATAAACAATGCATAGCTTCCGTCTATTATTGCATTACTCTTTTTTACGAATATATGTTCATTAATGACATGTTGCACCCGTACACTTTGGTACGGCCAATACGCCAGGGGCTTAAGTACCCCACAATACGGTGCGAGAAGTCCGAACACTTTCACAAGTGCGGCACCCTGAACTTATAGCATTATATGCATCGGCTCCGAATCATGTCTTGGGTCAATAGTTGGGTTTGCCCGGCTCCTATGTTTTGGTACCTTACGTTTCGTTATATCGGCTAAGGTAGCACTAGGAGAACTGCTGCGATTGTGCCCCAGTTGAGCTGGGCTAAGCACCTCAGTAGAGAAAGCTAAAACTGATCGTCATGATGAGGCGAGAGCTGGTCGCTGTTCGAGAGGTTTTCGAGTCCCTAAAGACTTATGCCGCTTAGAGCGAGGAGTCGGCTTTGTCTGGCCTAGGCGTGGATAGCGCCCCGAACTCGGTCTTCCGAACACTAGGGGCTTCGCCGGAATTTAAAATTATAGAATTTTATGTCTAAGTGAGAGTGTTCAAGCATTATAGTCTGATTGTCTTGTTTGTTGTGTTGAGCGCCTCCCTCGAAGGACGCAAGAATGGGAAAAAGAGCGCTCATGTTTATCCCGAACACCCCAGCACTCGTGTCATGGGGGCAGAAGCCGACGACTCGCCATCTCTCAAATTTGATAAACGGCCGCACAGAAGGTAATATTTTAAATTCAAAAAGCATTGCTTAGCGCACATGAACAAGTTTTCAGCGCACAGGACAAAACGAGCGAGTTTACTGAAAAATTACATCCATGGAACATTCATCCGCCACAAGGCGGGCACCCTTCAGAACGCCCTCATAATACATCTCGGGCTTGCGATGCTCCTTGCCCGGCGGTGGCCCGTCCTTCAGAAGCTTCTCAGCATCCAGCTTGCCCCAGTGCACCTTCGCACGGGCAAGCACCCTACAGGCACCCTCGATGCATACGGAACGCTTGATGACTTCGAGCCTTGGATAGGCCTCCACCAGCCGCCTCACCAGCCTGAAGTAGCTCCCAGGCATGGCCTCTCCAGGTCACAGCCGGACTATGAGGCCCTTCATGGCCTGTTCGGCCACCTTATGGATCTTGACCAGCTATTTCAGCCGGTCGCTTAAGGGCACCGGGTGTTCAGCCTCAGCATACTGAGACCAGAACACCTTCTCCGTCGAGCTCCCCTCCTCGGCTCGGTAGAAGGCGGCGGCATCCGACACGCTACGGGGCAAGTCTGTGAATGCTCCTGGAGAGCTCCGGATTCGGGTAAGTAACAAGTAATTCACTTTTCTGTGCTTGCTTTGCATAAAGAATGCCTTACCCGCCGCTATCTTTTTTATTGCCTCAACCTCCTGGAGGGCCTTCTGGGCTTCAGTCTTGGCAGACTTGGCATCTTCAATGGCCGCCGCGAGCTCAGACTCTCGCGTCTTCGAGTCAAGCTCCAAACTCTCATGTTTTTTCATGAGAGCCTGGAGCTCTTGCCACACCTCGCCAACCTGCGTCTCATGCTTCTCCCGCTCGGTGCGCTCCGTGGCCGCCCTCTTCTCGGCCTCGGACAGCGCTTGTTAAGGGTCGCCACCTCAGTTGTGGCCCCTACAATAGCCGCGTTAATCCTGTCACTTTTTGCAATTGCACCTTTCACATATTTCAATAAGGTATTTCTTACCTTCCGTCTCCTCGAGTTGCCTCTTGGCATGGCCGAGCTTGTTCTCGGACCGCTCGAGGTTCTGCTTCAGCATGCCCACCTCCGCAGTCAGTGCGGCGGATGCTAGCAGCGAAGCCTGCATATGCATATTGACTTACTTTTGTTAGACTCCTGCGAACGTTATTAGATCCTCTATTCGGCTTTTCTTTCCGAACGCCAAACAAAGCATCAGGGGCTACTGTCTATGCGGTAATATTTTTACATATCTTTTACTTACCTCAAAGCCTGTTAGAAGGCTGGCACAGGCTTCAGTCAGTCCGCTCTTGGCAGACTGAACCTTCTGGATCACCGCACCCATAACAGTGTGGTGCTCCTCGTTGATGGAGGCGCTGTTAAGCACCTCCAGCAAATTGTCCGGTGCCTCCGGTTGGACGGAGGTCACCGGCTCGGTAGGCTTGCTCCTCTTGGAAGGAGGCTACCTACCGGAGTCCGGAACCGTTGAAGGTTCTGGCGCGGTGTCCGGTTCAAAGCCGGACTTAGAGCCCTTGGGGGTTCTATCCCCTTCACGCCTGGAGTCCGGGAGGTTGCCTTGCGGCGCCTCCAGGACCACCTCCTCCTGGCTTGGAACCTGTTGGGACGCCACCTCGGCGTTGTCCGTAGGGTGGGGGGAGGTAGCCGCCGGAAGCGAATTCACATCCGACGAATCCAGGGAGCCGCTCGACGACTCGTCGAGCCCGGCCTTGGGCGGACTGCATAGACATGTTCGATGTAAGGAAAAGTTGTGCAATGGGGGAATACTATGAATCACTCTGGTATCCGGATACTTACAATCTCGCCAGGGGCTTGGCCCTGTGCGGCCACTCCTCTTCGCCGTCGTCGGCGTTGGTGGAGTAGTCCGGAGGAGGGGTCTTCCCCTTCTTGGACCATTCGGCCTCCTCATTTGGGGCGGCCTTCCTTTTCTTCCCTCCCCCCGCTGGAGGGGGAGAGGTCTCTTCTTCCTCCTCCTCGTCTTCATGGGAGGAGTGTGCCTTGGAGTCATCGGATGATGAATCCGACACCTCCTAGCGTCGGGCACTCTTTCGAGTCCCCGTGACCTTCTTCTTGGCCTTCTTCTCCGGCACCACATAGGGTGCCGGAACCAGCAGCTTCACCAAGCGAGCGTTCGCTGGGCCTTCGGGCAAAGGAGCCAGACAGTTGATCTGTCCGGACGTCTCCTGCCAATCCTGTCAAAGGTAAGGGTCAAAGGTAAGGGAGCTTAGATCCCGCATGGAGTCAAACCATGAAAAACTAATACCCTATAAAAGGTAAAAACAGCTTATCGCACGAGCGTGACGCTGCGTGCTGAATCCGCGATCCTCGGTAGCGGATGCGGGGGCCTCGGTGCCCTTGAAAAGCACCTTCCAGGCATCTTCGTACGTCATGTCGAAGAGCCTGCTCAGAGTTCGGTGTCGCGCCGGGTCAAACTCCCACAGGTTGAAAGCCCGTTGTTGACACGGGAGGATCCGATGAGCATAACCTGGACTACGTTGACAAGTTTGAGCTTCTTGTCCACCAGGGTTTGGACGCATGTTTGGAGTCCGGTCAGCTCTCCTTTTTTACCCCATGACAGGCCCGTCTCTTTCCAGGAGGCGAGCCGCGTAGGGGGTCCGGATCGGAACTCGGGGGCTGCGACCCATTCAGGGTCGCGCGGCTCGGTGATGTAAAACCACCCCGATTGCCACCCCTTTAGGGACTCCACGAAGGAGCCCTCGAGCCATAGGACGTTGGGCATCTTGCCCACCATGGCACCTCCGCACTCCGCCTGGGTGCTGCGCACCACCTTCGGCTTGAGATTGAAAGTGTTGAGCCATAGGCCAAAATGGGGGCGGATGCGGAAGAAAGCCTCGCACACGACGATGAATGCCGAGATGTTGAGGAGAAAGTTCGGGGCCAGATCGTGGAAATCTAGGCCATAGTAGAACATGAGCCCCCGGACAAATGGGTGGAGAGGGAAGCCCAGTCCGCGGAGGAAATGAGGGAGGAACACCACCCTCTCATGGGGCCTAGGGGTGGGGATGAGCTGCCCCTCTTCGGGAAGCCGGTGCGCAATGTCGTTAGACAAGTATCCGGCCTTCATCAGTCTTTTGATGTGTCCCTCCGTGACGGAGGAGACCATCCACTTGCCTCCCGCTCCGGACATGGTTGGAGAAGGTTGAGGTGGGGTGTGCGGACTTGGGCGCTGGAGCTCGAGTGCACAGAAATGGATAGGCAAAGGAGGAAGAAGGTGTGGATGAAAAGGTGGATCCTTATCCCTTTATATGGGTGGACGCGACTATGCGTCCCCACCAGCCTGGTAAAACTCGCTTATCTCCCAAGCGCCGTAATCAATGGCGCGGTTGGGTTACCCACGCCCGTATTGATGAGAATCCCGGAATAAGGGGACACGATCTCTGCTTTGACAAGACGTGCCAAGGAAACCTCCTCGCTAAACGCGCTGAGGAGGAACAGTAAAACGATTCGAATAAAGACTTGGCCGTGGTGTGATGTCACGCTACGGAATACGTCAGCAGATTAGATTTGTGTAAATATCATTCTCTCTATGGCAATATGTGGAAACTTATTTTGCAGAGTCGGACACTACCTTTGTGTTCAAAATCTTCTATGAGGTACTTGGAGGCGGAACCCGCCTTGCAATGCCGAAGACAATCTGCGCGCCGGACTCGTCGTCATTGAAGCCTGGTTCAGGGGCTACTAAGGGAGTCCTGGATTAGGAGGTGTCCGGATAGCCGGACTATACCTTCGGCCGGACTCCTGAACTATGAAGATACAAGATTGAAGACTTCGTCCCGTGTCCGGAAGGGACTTTCCTTGGCGTGGAAGGCAAGCTTGGCGATACGGATATGTAGATCTCCTACCATTGTAACCGACTCTGTGTAACCCTAGCCCTCTCCAGTGTCTATATAAACCGGAGGGTTTTAGTCCGTAGGACGAACAACAATCATACCATAGGCTAGCTTCTAGGGTTTAGCCTCCTTGATCTCGTGGTAGATCTACTCTTGTACTACTCGTATCATCAACATTAATCAAGAAGGACGTAGGGTTTTACCTCCATCAAGAGGGCCCGAACCTGGGTAAAACATTGTGTCCCCTGCCTCTTGTTACCATCCGCCTAGACGCACAGTTCGGGACCCCCTACCCGAGATCCGACGGTTTTGACACCGACACCTACTTCACCACTCGCTCAGTTTATGCTTTCTTGGAGAGACATATTGTGGGGTGTGACTATAACTGGATCTGGAGGGCGAGTATACCTCTGAAGATCCAAATCTTTATGTGGCAATTATCGCAAAATGCAATCTTAACCAGAGATGTAATGAAGCACAGGGGGTGGAAAAAAAGATCCCAGATGTTCCTTTTGTGCAGCAAAAGAGACATCCCAGCATCTCTTCTTTACCTGCCCAGTGGCCAGGGTAACTTGGAGAGCGGTGGCTTGTATGTTTGGGACTGATTTATGCCCAAATAATCTATGGCAAGCATATGTGTGGTGCCACTCGTTTTTCCGAGAAAGGGAAGTATTTTACACAGTGGGCATTGCTGCCATATGTTGGGCGATTTGGACGTGTCGTAACATAGTTACTTTTGAATTTGTACCTCTCAGAAACCCATTTGAATGCACTTTCTCTGCTTGTGCTCTCCTTTGTTACTGGGCAGGGTTGATGAAACAGCAAAACGATGCGAAGGACCTGAGGACTGGAGCGAACATGCTGAAGAGCAATGCCTCAAGACTGATGCAGATCTGTGCCGTGGCGCATCGGGAAGATGGAGCCTACTGAGGCCAGAACAAAAGAAGAAGACCAAAAAAGGGGGTGGTTCCTGCTGCTATTGCTTAGAAAGGAAGCTGTTTTTGCTGCTTTTGTGTGGGTTGGGTGCTTAGGCCCTTTTGTCCTTGATTACTAAACAGTCTGTTGGTTTTGGTTTGATGCTGTGATGTGATGGTGTCGTCGGGTTTTCTCCCCACAGTAGGTAATCTCGATGGCGAGTGCTTATAGTGGGTTTCCCGGCGATGCGTGAACTCGCTTTCCCCTTTCCCGCCTCTTTCTCTGGACATTTGATGTATTTCCGTTATGTCGCAGTAATGCAAAGGGGTAATGCCTGGTTCAAAAAAAAGGATCTTACTATGAGGAATTAGGTGAATAACTAATACTGGGTGGAGCGAAGGACTAGTGCAGATAGCTAGTCTCCACTACTATTAAACAATCAAACAAGAATTTTCTTAGGCGCAACCCGCAATTAGTCCCACAACATCGCACAAACCAATCAGCACTACACGATTAGGTCCACAATTCTCGATCTAACAGCCATCATTAATCTAATCCCTTTATGGTGTGTATTTAGCAATTTTTGTTGACTGACCGTGCTGCACGAGGGAGTAGTACTCGAACAACCACTCCCTACAATCACGGAAGTCTGATAGCAAACTAAGGAAATTCCACGCGCTGGACCTTGACCTCACCGTTTGTCACGGCGGCGACCTCGTGTGTCAGACACCGCCCACCACCAACGTCTCCTCCATGCACGAAGACCTCGCCGCACTGCACCACTCGGTCGCCTCTGTGCACGATCGCCATCGCCGATTGTTGCCCCTCACAGCGTGACATCGGTCCTGCGATATCCAGGAGATAGAGCTTGCCCCGGCACCCGTGCGGCCACGCCCACATCCGCACTGCCCCGGCGCCTGCGCCGCCACGTCCCCTGAACCAGCCACCTCGCGACACCGCCCGCCCCTGCTACCCACGCGACGCTGCTGCTCCCTCCTGCCCCAAAAGCGCACATCTCCAAGCGGCCTTTGCGGGAGGGACGACGCACCAGGCGCATCGACCCGGCGCATCCCGGCATCGCCTCCGTTCTTCGCTCCGCCTCATCGACGCTGGTGCAGGTTATCTCCTCCGACTGCATGCCCATCCTGGTGGCCATCTCCTCCAACCGTGCTCCCCATCGTCTCCCTTCTTGATCCCATCTGACACTAGGAAACTTTTGCAGGCCTATATCCCACTCCTCCCCGTAGCTTCAGAGATCTTAGACAGAAAAAGGATATGGTGGCGTTGTGCCGACTGTCCGCTCTTCTCTTTCCTGGCGTAAGGGATCTCAAGATCTGGCACCGGGAGCTTTCTTCGTCCGCATCCCTACTTTGTGTATGGGAAAGCAATCTTCCGGGTAGAAGCAGTTGGACTTCATTTGTGATTAAGGATGATAGCTATTGAAGTGAGTAAATTATCCTTTCAAAGGAGATTTTTATGCCTACTGTTTCGGTTTATTGAGTGTGACCACAAACAAACATGCTGACTACTAAAGTTCTTGCAGGTGTGATTGTTTGATTAGAGAAGGCACTGATATAACACGAGAGATTATTTCTGTAACACTTCATCTTGGGTCTGCACTTTCTAACAGAGTTGCAGACAAAACAAATCAACGAGCCTTTGTACTGAGTGTAAACATACTCTGCAGATCAACACCCATCTTTTAATGTGAGGTCTGTACTATCAAGTGCAGTTTATTTACTATGTCTCGGATTCTGAATGTATGGTTCAATTTCATGATTTTAACCTTTCAAGTTATTGGTGTCCACACATGATTTCAACATATCTAGTTTTCTTTCAAGTCATTGGGATGTTGCTTTGACAGTTGTCATGTACAGCTTATTATTTTTTGCACTATAGTCTCACAATTCTGAATTTAATCTTTTTTGTTGACTAGCATCATATTTCTTGATTGTGACCTCATGCTTAAATAGTTAAATTTGGTAGGTTGTAGAAATTCGAAATCACCATCTCTGAGAATTAGTATATATTCCATGGGGGTCATTGAATTCTTTTTCTCTTCCTGGAATTTGCGGCTTACATTGCTAATATTTGATCCTTGATAGCAATGCTCTTTTCCTTCCATGTCGGTCATGCCAAAAAAGCATTGAGGTGAGCATTTGATCCTCCATTAATCATCTATGTCCTTTCTGAAACTGAATGCCGTTTTTTCTGGCTCAAGGGCGAGTCTGCACCAATCCACCATGCTCGAGTCTGCACCAATCCATCATGCTCGAGTCAGGGGGATCACCTACAGTGCGATGGCCAAACCTATCTTGCAGGTTAATTCACTTTCGAATTTTTTATGGGCTTTAAGACTAACTTATCCTTATTCAATTGCACAATTTTCAAACCATATTAAAATGTTAGTTAACAGGTTCATTGTGCATTCGCTGGAATCATGGTATCATTTAGGACAGATTTATGTCATACTATATATAGGCAATTGGTATGATTCTTTTTAAGTCGAAAGTAATGGTGTGGAGCTAGAAGAAAATACATACCTTATGTTCGAAATATTTGATTCCCTTTTTAGAGTCAAGTACATGTCATTTGGAGAGAATACCTTGTTTATATATTTTATTTGTATAGAACCAGTTCTTTGGATATGTGACTAAACTCGATGCAGACTTGATCCTGGTGCGACTTTTTTACCCAGGATAATAAACCTATGTTGTTGTGCGGTTGCAGGGGAATCATGTACCGGCATCATAGATTATCCCAAATGATATTTCACTGACAAGCCACATATAAATTGAAGTCAAATTAGGCATATCTATGTTGCACAGGTTAATCTTATCTCAGTGTTCCCTGGATATTTCTTTTTTTGTAGCCTCTATTGCAGTGTGCACCGTTGCAAGAATGAAATTAATTTATTCTATATAAATGCTATAATAAGTATTTCAGAACATTTTTTCTGCTGTTGGATTTAATATTCTATTCCATTTCTGATTGATAAAAATGTTTGAGGCTACTTCCATATTTATCCCTTGTTTCTTACGGTCTAACGTGTTAGACAATTTTTCTTTCACATTTGCCTCTCCTGTTTGTGCACCAGGTACAAGGTCTCACCTTGTTGAAGGCTACTTCCGGTTCTTCTATTTTCATTTTCATTTTGTTAATGTACATTTTATACCTAATAAGGACTTGATGTGTCTCGTGGATTGTAGCGCATGGGGAGCCTCGCGATTGTTGTGGTTACTTTTTAAACAAAGTCATTGTAGCACAAGTTGTATGTATAGCTCGTGATACATGGTGATGCATCTTTCCAAGGTTAATTGTGCGTCTCATTTATTGATGCTTTGACGGGTGTCTAATTTAGTGGTTTACATTGAAAGTGCATAACATTAAATAAGATATGATTAGGCTTAAGATATAAGAAGAATAATGATTATATACTAAACTTAAATACACATGGTTTGTCGCTTTTATGAAGAATGGAGTTACGAGAATGGGTGAAATATGCCCTACGGGATGAAATTGACTACGCATTTTGTGTATGTCCAGGGTTTAGAAGTCCATTGTGTGTGCATGTTTGATACGAGATATGTTGCTCATATGAAAAGAATTATATCTCCAAAGCTATATTTAGTTTAAATTAAGATTTGAGCTACATTATTGCACTCATTCATTTTATTGACATAATTATGGCCTAATTAGGATGACTGAGAATTTTTTTTCCTACGATTATACATGCAGTGCACGTGCATACTTATTAGTGATGAAATGAATTCCATTACTATGTTTCTGACAAATTTTACGAGAAGGTATTACGTGAATTGCTACTACAAAGCGGGGTCGGGGGTCTGGTGCATGCAGCACGTAACGAATTTAATTTCATTACTATGTCTTGCCAGGGAATTTACTAGGAGTCATTAGATTAATGGCTAGTGAGGGCTGCGGGAGGGGTGCATCTGGTAACGGATTTAGTTCCATTACTTTTTTGCCAGGGATTTTACTAGGAGGTGGAAGTATAATAGCGGGCCGTTCGACCGAGCGAACTGTTCAGCCTGGCGGAGCGCACGATTAGCGAAATATGCTCACGCTCACTTTAGCGTGACATATACCATGTATAAAAATGACGAATTTTATTTATCATGTACATAAAAAATGTTAAATCAATATTTTAAAAAAATGTTGATCGAGTATTTGAAAAATGTTAAATTTGTATAAAATAATTCTGACCATGTATTAAATAAATGATGAATTTTTTGATCATGAATATGAAATGTTGAAAAATTATTTTAAAATGTAGACGGAGCAATTTAGAAATGTTAATTTTTTATAGAAAAATCTTGACCATGTATTAAAAACTGAAGAATGATTTTTATAATATATATTAAAAATGTTAATCAAGCATTTGAATATGTTGAAAAACTATTTTAAAAATGTTAATCAAGCAATTACAAAATTTTAAATGTGTATAGAATTTTTTTGGCCATGTGTGTTAAAAAAATTAATATTGTATTTAGAAAATATTAGTCAAGCATTTGAAGAAATGTAAATGCGCGTAGAAAAATGTTAATCTTGTATTTGAAAAATGTTGATCAATAATTTTAAATATATTTAAAATGGGTCTGATTTTTTTTTGAATATGTATTAAAAAGATATTAAACTTGTATTGAAAAAATATTAAACTTGTATTAGAAAAATGTTGTTGCATATTAAAAAAAGTAGAATAAGAAGAAAAACCAAAAAAGAAAACCAAAAAAGTAAACCGAAAAAGAAACAAAATAAATAAAAAAGTAATAAATGAAAATAAAACCGAAGTAACAAATGTAGAAAGAATTAAAAAATGAAAAGAAAACAAAAAACAAAGAAAAGAATGAAAAAGTATGTTAAAAATACAAAATTGAGAAGAAAAAGAATATAAAAAAAACCCGAATAACATAGAAGAAAATGGAGAAAGAAAAGAAAAAAAACAGAAAACCTGTGCAAAACTAGCTCTATTCCTTCTAGTAGGTTGTGCCAAAGAAGATTAACACAAACTTATGTTTTCTCGGTCACTATTAGTGTGACAGAACAACCTGGAGGTCCCAGGTTCAATCCCGCTCTCGATCCCCTTTTAACTCTATTTTTTCGAAAACAATTCGCTAGTGGGCTGGCTCGACCACACCAAATGTTTCAGTAAGATATCGCTACGTCTCGCTGACTGTGAGACATAGCTCTCGCGCTCCCGGACGACCGGAGAAAGCAGCCAGACCGTCCGGCGCAAGGTCCTTCGCCTTGTATCCATATGTAAGACCAAAAAACATCTCTCGCCATTCCCAAGCCCGACCCTTGCAGCACGTTAAACATGTGCCTCTTGCTTGTATTCAAAGGATCTAGCAGAATGTGCAAAGCCTGGTTGTGAGAAACACGCACTTTCAGGCCCAGCGCAACCGAAGCGTCGAATTCACAATTTCAAGATCCAGTATGCCCATTCCTATGCCCATTCCTCCACTCTCCTTCGAACGACGAACGTGCTTCCAGTTTACCGGGCAGTTGAAAGAATCGATATGGTTGACTAGAGGGGGGTAAATAGGCAACTAACAATTTTTAGCTTTTTTTTATCAATTTAAACTTTGCATCAAAGTAGGTTGTCTAAATATGCAACTAGGTGAGCAACCTATATGATGCAACACGAATAGGAACACAAGCAAGCAAGATATATGAAACAAATAAGCTTCCACAAGTAAAGGCACGAGATAACCAAAAGTGGAGACGGTGGAGACGAGAATGTGTTGCCGAAGTTCCTTCCCTTTGAGAGGAAGTACGTCTCCGTTGGAGCGGTGTGGAGGCACAATGCTCCCCAAGAAGCCACTAGGGTCACCGTAATCTCCTCACGCCCTCACACAATGCGAGATGCCGTGATTCCACTATTGGTGCCCTTGGAGGCGGCGACAGAACCATTACAAACGAGGTTGGGGCAATCTCCACAACTCAATTGAAGGCTCCCAACGACACCACGAAGCTTCACCACAATGGACTATGGCTTCGCGGTGACCTCAACCGTCTAGGATGCTCAAACACCCAAGAGTAACAAGATCCGCAAGGGATTAGTGGGGGAATCAAATATCTCTTTGTGGAAGTGTAGATCGGGGCCTTCTCAACCACTCCTGAGCAAATCAACAAGTTTGGTTGGCTAGGGAGTGAGATCGGGCGAAAATGGAGCTTGGAGCAATAATGGAGCTTAGTGGTGGAAGAGGTAAGTCAACAGGGAAGAAGGAGACCCCTTATATAGTGTGTGGAAAAGATCCAACCGTTACCCACCAACCAGCCCGCGGCCAGCGGTACTACCGCGCCAGGTCAGCGGTACTACCGCAAGGCCACGCGGTACCACTGCTTGCAACCAAGCGGTACTACCGCACGGCTGTGCGGTACTACCGTACCGACCCACGGTACTGCCGTAACCCCAGCACATAACCGATAAACAGACGCACAGAAGCTGGGGGCGGAACTTCCGCACGCGCGGTACTACCGGCCCCCCCATGCGGTACTACCGTGAGGCAAAAGTCCCAGCCAGGGAAGAAGGGAAACTTCCGTGCCTACTTCCGCAAAGAAACGGAAATAGCAAAAACCCGACACAGTAGTACTGCCTGACCGCATAGCGCGGTACTACCGCACGGCGAAAGCGGTACTACCGTGGTAGGTGCGGATGTAAAAAATTACATCCGCTCCTACTACCGCAAAGGGGCGGCACTAGCCTGGTGGGCAGCGGTAGTGCGGCTCCAGGGGAGCGGTACTACCATGGGCACCTGCGGTACTACCGCGCCACCGTGCGGTACTACCGTGGATGCCTACGGTACTACTGTTGACCCAGGAGCAGTACTACCGCAACCAACAACGGCAGCCAGACAAGGGAGGCAAGAGAACACAGGAAGCTCCAAGGAGGAAGGAGGGGATAAGAAGGAGACGTGTACGTGATAATTCTACCCAAACCTTTCCAACGCGAACCCCCTCTTAATAGTACGGCTTTCCTACGACTCAAATCCATCAAAAAGAAATGTAGAAAAGACGTCATCTTCGTCAGTCTTCGAGGGGCACCCAATCGTCTTGTGCCTAGCAAAGAAGTGTCTGGAATACTCATGGCACATGATTAGTCCGCAAATGCGTTGTCATCAATCACCAAAACACTTAGGGATAAATATGTCCTTACAATCTCCCCCTTTTTGGTGGATTGATGACAAAACGGGATTTGCACAATGAAAATACTATTAAGTAAATGCAAACCCCTCCTCTCTATAATATAGACGGGCTCTCCCTAAATGTGTGCCACCTAGATGAGTGCTATGGACTGCATGGCACACGAATACTAGGAACAGAGCTCCCCCTATATTATAGAGACAAGGCATATCTATCACTAGACAAGATAGTACAAATATAAGTTAACTAAGATAGATAGAGTGCATATGTCTTACACCATATGAAGGATAGGTCTCGAAGGTACAAACCAAACAAAAGCAAACGAGGCAAACGAGGTCCAAACGACAAAGCAAACAAACACACCAAGCACGACACAACGCAAATCCCTACACTCTCTCCCCCTTTGGCATCGAGACGCCAAAAAGGCAGAGAGGACACCTACACACATGGGGTGGCTCAGGCAGAGAAGTCGTCCCACTGCTCCTCGTGCTCCTCATCAGACTCAGCGGTGGGGATAGTCTCCTCGAGGTCATCCTCTGAACTGGTCCACTTGTATCCCTGCTTTAACATCCAGGCAGTCTCAGGTGTGATGACGTCCTCAGACCCGCTAGACACATCCTCTCCAAAGAGCCTCATAACCTTCTTGTCACGGAGGCGACTCTCCTTGTCAGCCATGTGAGCCCTGTACTGTCCCTTCGCCTGCATGCAGAAAAGAGTCTTCATCTTGTCCTTTAGCTTCTTGCCCCATGATGGCTCAAAGGAAGAAGTGGTGGACCTAGCAGCACGGTTCTCAGCAACATTCTCAGCGGCAGCAGCCTCCCCCTCACCAGCAGCCCTCCTAGCAGAAGAGGCCTCAGCACGGGTAGTGGTGTTGGCCCAGTTGGGCTTGACGCGAAGGCTGATGGACTCAAGGCGAATCCAGTCTGGAGCAAGGAACTCATCACCTGGGTACATCTTCTTCCAAGTGGTGGAGAGTAGTAGAAACAGGTACGGTCCATAGATAGGTACCTTGCGAGTGAACACTGCAAACCAAAGCTCACACCACATGATGTGTGAGACATCAAGTGGCTGAGTCTGAGAAGAACGTGCCTCTACACACAAGAGCAACATGTCCACTAGATATGCATGTACCTTGTCCTTGTCGCCAATGCGTGGGAACAGAGTGTTGCGGAAGATGCGATGCATGATATCCAGAAAGGAGTTTAACACCCAAGATGACTTGCCATTGGGGAGTACCTTCTCAACAAGGAAGGGCTGAAGCAGGTTCTTGTTGGCAGACTTAGAGTTGGCATGGGGGCGAACGCCAACGGGGGTGTGAAGCCCGTCATCAGGAATGTGCAGCAGATCCATGAACTCTTTCCATGTAGCAGACAGCTGACGGCCATTGGTCATCCAGGTCATCCTCCGCTCCTCCCCGGGATGAAAGTACACTGAGGCAAAGAACTAACAGATGAGCTCAGGGTCATAGTCAAGGTGAAAGGAGATCACCGGCTCAATAGCAAACTGCTCCACCAAGTCCAGAGCCTCTCCAAAATAGTCACGAAACTTGTCCTTCCGCAGGTGATGCATGTCTATCCACTTGACATCCACGAAGGTATTCTGCTTGTTCTTGATCACATCCAGATAGATGAGAGCCTGTTGCTTGGTCCAGAACAACTCGGTGCCTCTGAGGATAGCCCGAGGATTCACATAGGGATTGATCTTCCGGTGCTCGACATACTCAGTGGTTGAAATCTCGTCCATGCCCTTAGCAGGTTCCTTTTGCTTGCTGGCAGTGGTCTTGACATTGCGCTTGGGGGCATTGGAGCCCTCCGGGGCTTCATCTTGGGGGTTGCGCACACGCTTGGAGCCAGTGTCACGACTGGGATTGGAACGGCGAGAGCCACCACCTGAGACACAGAACGCAAAAACACCCACAACAGCCAAGAGAGATTAATGCAAAGACCACAACAACGCAAGTGAAACAAGCAGAAAGCACACATGATAAATGCCTAGAGAGAGATTTGATCCCTAGTACTGCCAAGTGCTGCGGAGCTAAGATAGTAGTACGGCTCTTAGACGCGGTAGTACCGTGCAAGATCACGGTAGTACCGGGTGTAGGAGCGGTAGTACGACCTTAGCGCCGCGGCCGGCGCGGTAGTACCGCGTCTGCAGAGCGGTAGTACCGCACCTGACGTGCGGTAGTACCGCAAGAGCGGTAGTACCGCACATTGGGCACGGTAGTACCGCACCGCGTCAGATCTGAACAGGTTCAAATCTGAAAAAGCCCGCGAAACCACGGCGGTACTACGGTTGGACAAAGCTACCACAAGACAGCATATCAAGTATGTTTCCTACGCATCACGACTCTCCTACATCCTACTCTTGCATAGATTTGGCCTAAAATCTCAAGAACGACAAGTTTCTCCCCAAAAACCTAGAAGCAAGAGAACAGCCAAGAAAAAGAGGGATTTGGGGGAAAACCTTGGTCCATGGCAAGAGGAAGTGGTGGGGAACAATCCCACCGGTCGGAATCCGAGGAGAGTGGCCGGAGACGGAGATCCGACGAGGGCCTCCGGCGCCGTTCTTGAGAGAGAGACGTGGAGAGAGAGACAAATGAATGGGTATCGGGAGTTGGAACTCCCCTGCCCGAGTCATAACCCCCACGCGCCCTTGACGGCGCGGTAGTACCGTGCCCAGACATGGTAGTACCGTGCCTCCCAAAGTGGTAGTACCGCGCCCAGACGCGGTAGTACTGTGGGCTCAAGAAGATGCATGTTTCGAGCACACGAAAAACTGGATCTTTGCACAAAACACTCCGAGCACAAGACCACGCAACACACAAAACCAGAAAGGCACACGACAAACGAACCAACCACGAGACACCACCTCTCCAAAAGAGAGGGCGGTGGCCGTAGCCACCTATGTTTGAGTCAATTGGTATGGCACCGCGAAGAATTATCCTTGGGTCCATGACCAAAACTCGTCTTTGACGCACAAGTACCATCAAACATGGCTAATGTGAAAGACTTGATTGATTTATGCATAATGGGGGGAGGGAGAGTTCATTGAGAGAACATCACTCCCCCTATGTCCATGCCTACATCTAAATAGGACAACACGTTGAGTATGGTGGGGTGTGCAAGGGTTCAAGCAATATTGCTCGAATCGATGATATTTAGCTCATGCCTTAACTCGCGAAATCTTGTGAAGATATCTGCAAGGTTATCATGAGTGTTGACGTAGTTGAGCTCGATCTCTCCTCGCCTAATGTGATCCCGAATGAAGTGATACTGGATCTCAATATGCTTCGTCTTGAAGTGTTTCACCGGGTTGAGAGAGATCTTGATGGCACTTTCATTATCACACCAAAGAGGCACTTTGTCACAAGTGACACCGTAATCCTTTAAAATTTGCCTCATCCATAGGAGTTGATCACAACAACTACCGGCGGCAACATACTCCGCCTCAGTGGACGAGAGAGACACACAACTTTGCTTTTTGGAAGACCAACTTACCAAAGAGCAACCAAGGAATTGGCACCCTCCGGAAGTGGACTTCCTATCCACTTTGTCTCCCGCCCAATCGGAATCCGAGTACCCTACAAGCTTGAAGTTTGATCCTCTTGGGTACCATAAGCCAAAGTTTGGGGTATGAGCCAAATATCGAAAGATTCGTTTGACCGCCACATAATGACTTTCCTTAGGTGCGGCTTGAAACCGTGCACAAATTCCCACACTCAACATGATGTCCGATCTAGATGCACAAAGTAAAGCAAGGATCCAATCATGGAACGATATACCTTTTGATCCACCACTTTACCATTGGTATCTAAGTCAAGTTGGCACTTGGTGGGCATTGGAGTGGAAGCCGGCTTGACGTCACTTAGCTTGAATCTCTTGAGCATGTCTTGAGTGTATTTGGATTGATTGATGAAGGTTCCTTCTCTTCTTTGCTTCACTTTGAACCCTAGAAAGAACTTCAACTCTCCCATGGAGGACATCTCGAACTTTGAGGTCATGAGAGCGGCAAATTCCTCATTGAAAGCTTTGTTAGGAGAACCAAAGATAATATCATCAACATATAATTGGCACACAAACAACTCCCCTTTGACCTTCTTAGTAAAAAGAGTGGGGTCGATTAGCCCAAATTCAAAATCACGGTCTTGTAACAACTCGGTAAGGTGGTCATACCATGCACGTGGGGCTTGTTTAAGGCCATAGAGTGCCTTATCGAGTTGATACACATGATCGGGAAAGTAGGGATCCTCGAACCCGGGGGGTTGCTTGACATAAACCAATTCATTAATGGGACCATTAAGAAAAGCACTCTTCACATCCATTTGTTGTAACTTAAAATTATGATGAGAAGCATATGCAATCAACATGCGAATGGATTCAAGACGAGCAACGGGAGCAAAGGTTTCACCGTAGTCGATACCCTCGACTTGGGAGTAGCCTTGTGCTACCAAACGAGCCTTGTTGCGAATGATGATCCCATGGGCATCTTGCTTGTTCTTGAATATCCACTTGGTTCCTATGACATTGTGATTCCCGGTCGGTCTTGGCACCAATCTCCACACTTTGTTGCGCTCGAAGTTGTTGAGTTCTTCATGCATGGCGTTGAGCCAGTCCGGATCTTCTAGTGCTTCATAGACCTTGTGGGATTCCACACACGAGACAAACGCGTGATGCTCACAATAATTTGCTAATTGTCTACGAGTGCTTACCCCCTTTCTTAAGCTTCCAAGCACATTCGTCATGAGATGATCCTTGGTGGAGAGCTTGGAAGCAACCTTGGCGGCACGACGCTCTAATTCCTCCTCGGTGGTGAGTTGAGGAGCGGTTACTTGATCATCTTGAGCGCCGTCATGAACTTGTTCTTGATCTTGAACTTGCTCGGGGGAGAGAACTTGACCTTGGGCATCACTTGGTGTGTCCACACCGTCTTGAGTATGATCTTGCCCTTGGTCTTGTTCATGAGGTTGAGGGCCTTCACTTTGTTCTTCGGAAGCGTGTGGGCCTTGGGTTGGTGATGGCTCCACTTGAGTGAAGCATTGTCCTTCTCCTTCTCCTTTGGCCACAAGGGTTTCCTCAATGGGTAGGATAAAACCAACACCCATTCTTCTTATGGCTTGAGGAGGAATTTCATCACCTACATCACAAGTGCCACTTTGCTCCACTTGGGAGCCGTTATTCTCATCAAACTCCACGTTACACGTCTCCTCAATAAGTCCCGTGGATTTATTGAGGACACGGTAAGCATGAGAGTTTGTAGCATAACCAACAAATATGCCCTCATAAGCTCTAGCCTCAAATTTAGACAACCGAACACCTTTCTTGAGAATGAAACACTTACACCCGAATACCCGGAAGTACTTGAGGTTGGGCTTGTTACCGGTGAGTATCTCATATGGAGTCTTGTTCAAGCCCTTGCGGAGGTAGAGCCGATTTGATGCATGACACGCGGTGTTGATGGCTTCGGCCCAAAAGTTGTACGGAGACTTGAACTCTGCCATCATGGTCCTTGCCGCATCCATCAACGTCCGGTTCTTCCTCTCCGCAACACCGTTTTGTTGAGGGGTGTAGGGTACAGAATATTGATGCTTGATTCCCTCGTCACTAAGAAACTCATACAAGGTGTAGTTCTTGAACTCGGTGCGTTCAAGAACTACACCTTGTATGAGTTTCTTAGTGACGAGGGAATCAAGCATCAATATTCTAATTGTCAAGATCTTTGCATTGTGTTGACGTTGTGCTTCATTTGCAAAGTCAATGATGGTTTGTTGGGTCTCGCTCTTCCTCTTGAAGAAATACACCCACGTGTACCTTGAGTAGTCATCCACAATCATCAAGCAATACTTCCTACCTCCAAGACTATCGAAGGATGGAGGCCCAAAGAGATCCATGTGAAGGAGCTCCAAAGGCCTCTTTGAATAAATGATAGTCGTGGGAGGGTGAGCCTTCTCATGTAGCTTTCCTTCGATACAGGCACTGCAAGCACGATCTTTAGCAAAACTAACATTCGTTAGTCCACGGACATGGTCCCCCTTGAGGAGACTTTGCAAAGATCTCATATTGACATGGGCTAAATGGCGATGCCAAAGCCATCCCACATCAACTTTAGCCATTAGGCATGTCGCGGTCTTAGTGGGCCGCTCTGAAAAGTTAATCACATAGAGACCGTTCTCGACATGCCCAACAAAAGCTACTTTAAGAGTCTTGCTCCACAAGAGGGCCACAGTATCGATATAAAAGAAAGTGGCAAAGCCCATGATAGCTAGTTGACGAATGGAAAGTAAATTGTATGCAAGGGACTCAACAAGCATGACCTTCTCGATCATGAGATCATGAGAGATGACCACTTTGCCAAGTCCCAATACCTTAGAAGATGAGGCGTCACCCCACTCGACATTGGTGGGCATAGATGGAACTTTGTGCACGTCCACCACCAAGTCCTTGCTTCCGGTCATATGATTTGTAGCTCCGCTATCGAGCAACCATGATCCACCACCGGAAGCAAACACCTACAAGAGATCAATACTTGGTTTTAGGTACCCATTTTGTAATGGGTCCTTTGATGTTAGTAACAAGGGTCTTAGGAACCCAAATATACCATTCAATGTACTCATGAAGAGAACCAACAAATTTGGCATAAACATGCCCATCACTAGCACGACATAACACATAAGAAGGGTTAAAATCGTCGGCTTTGTTGAGATGGGTGACATTGCCCTTCTTGACATTGTTCTTCTTCTTCTCCTCGGGGGCACTCTCTCCCTCCCTCACAAAGGTTTGCATGAGGGGAGGAGGTCGTTTGGTCTTGTCATTCTTCTTCTTGTTCTTGGAGTCGGGCACGTACCCAACCCCTTCCTTGGCCACACCTCCCTTTTGGTTGATCAAGAGATCGTTGAGGTTCTTCTTGCCTTGTATGCAAGTCGCAAGACCTCTCTCAAGTTGCTCCTTCAACTTAGCATTTTCCTCAACAAGATGTATATGCTCACAACACGGGTTAGTAGCATTTGCATTATCAATTAGAACCATATGAGGAAAAGTTGCTTTCTCCTTAGTTAGCTTCACTTGGAGTTGATCATGAGACTCCTCGAGACTAGCGTGAATACCCTTCAAGGCCTTGTGGGCCTTGTCAAGTATATCAAACTCCTCTTTGAGTCTAGCAAGATCAACCCCGAGTTTGGCCTTCTCGGAATTTGGCACACGAGAAACAATGAGGACATGATCATAATCTTTCTTTAACTTAGCATGATCAACGTTGTGTGACTCCTCAAGAGCCAAACGAAGACCACACTCTTCCTCAAGAGCATTGGAAAGATCCGAAATCTCATCGGCATAGTCACGACTATGCCCTTCCATCTTAGAGATGGTGTCTTCTTCATGAGCCTCGATCATGTCATTGGCTTCACCAAGTTGTTCCAAGAGAGCAACAAAGTGCTTCTTGGATTTTCCCTTGAGTTTGCCCATAAAGGCCTCAAACTCGTTAGCCTCCACATTAGCTCCCTCAAGTTCATTAATGCTATCCGTTGGGGAAGGATGATTAATGATGGTAGTTTTGATGTTGGAGGTTACCTTGTTGGTGGCTTTAGCCATGAGGCACTTGGCGGTGATGCTCTCGTTGGGTGAGTCGAAGAGAGACACCCGTGACGTTGTTGCAATGGCAACGGAGGCCATGGCAACCGACTCACCATCTTCATCATCGTCATCATCCTCATTGTACTCTTCTTGCACAACCAAAGCCTTTGGAGGAGTCTTCTTGGTGAAGTTGTTCTTGTTGGGGAACGACTTGGCCTTGTCCTTTCGGATGAGCTTGCCACCATTGGCTTCCCTCTTCTCATACGGGCATTTTGCAACGAAATGACTCACGTTGCCGCAATTGTAGAAAGTCCTTACACGTTGCTTGCCCCTTGTGCCACTCGAGTTGCTTTTGCTAAAGTTTGGCCTTGAGTTTTTCTTGCTCCAAAATTGCCTTGAAGCAAGTGCCATGTGTTCATGATATGCATACTTCATATCTTCGGGGTTGCTCTCCTCTTCTTCCTCTTCTTCTTCTTCCACGGTGAGCTTGGCCTTCAATGCAAGGTTAGGCTTCTTTGCCCGTTGAGAACGGAGCACCGCATTGTCGGCAGTCTTGTCCAAAATGTTCATGGCCACAAACTCATCCAACACTTTGCTTGAGGTCAAAGTGTGGAAGTCCGGTCTTTGACGAATGACGGAGGACATGGCCTTATGATAGGGCATCATTGCCTTGAGGAATTTGCGCTTGATCCAATTGTCATCCGTGTCCTTGCTCCCGTGATCTCGTAGTGAGACCGCGAGTTTGGTTACTCTCCGATAAAGCTCACGAGGTTCTTCATCTTCTTTCATTGCAAACTCATCAGCCTCATCTTGTACCACTTCATAATTGGAGTGTTGAATGCTTGCGCTTCCCCGGTAGAGAGAGACAACACAATGCCATGCATCTTTGGCCAAGGCAAAGGGACGAAGATGAGGTAGGTCTTCGGGTGGTATTGCATCTTGAATGATGAAGAGAACATTCTCATTGAATTGATTATCCACGGCTTCTCGAGGAGTGAAGTTGCTTGAATCATGCGGATAAAAACCTTCTTCAATGATTCTCCAAAGGTTAGTGTTCACATGATTTAAATGACGTTTAAAGCGGTAAACCCAAGAATCAAAGTCCTCATTTTTCACAATCTTAGGAGGAGGACCGGCATGATTCAAATGAGTGGAAGGAATCGGTCCACCATAAACAAGTGGTGGTTCCACATGGCCAAAGATGCCGGTGCCATTCTTACCACTAGAAGATGGAGCCTTTTCACTACTAGCTCCCCCCTTGTCGGGGATAGCATCTGTCACCTTGTTGGCGGGATCACCCACTTTCAACGGTGCGGTGGATAGTTTAAGCCCCTCAAGAAATTTAGTAAACATGCTCTCAACTTCGGTCGTCATGGAGGTTTTCAATGTCTCCAAGGCCACATTGAACTCCTCACGAGAGACCGAGGTTCCCCCATCGCCCATAGACGAGATAGGATTCACACCGGAGTGTTCCTCCACACCGTCTACGGTATCAACCATACTCTTTGGACGGTGAAGTCCTTAATAAAGAGACGAGGCTCTGATACCAATTGAAAGGATCGATATGGTTGACTAGAGGGGGGGGTGAATAGGCAACTAACAATTTTTAGCTTTTCTTTAGCAATTTAAACTTTGCATCAAAGTAGGTTGTCTAGATATGCAACTAGGTGAGCAACCTATATGATTCAACACGAATAGGAACACAAGCAAGCAAGATATATGAAACAAATAAGCTCCCACAAATAAAGGCACGAGATAACCAAGAGTGGAGACGGTGGAGACGAGGATGTGTTACCGAAGTTCCTTCCCTTTGAGAGGAAGTACGTCTCCGTTGGAGTGGTGTGGAGGCACAATGCTTCCCAAGAAGCCACTAGGACCACCGTAATCTCCTCACGCCCTCACACAATGCGAGATGCCGTGATTCCACTATTGGTGCCCTTGGAGGCGGCGACCGAACCTTTACAAACGAGGTTGGGGCAATCTCCACAACTCAATTGGAGGCTCCCAACGACACCACGAAGCTTCACCACAATGGACTATGGCTTCGCGGTGACCTCAACCGTCTAGGATGCTCAAACACCCAAGAGTAACAAGATCCGCAAGGGATTAGTGGGGGAATCAAATATCTCTTGGTGGAAGTGTAGATCGGGGCCTTCTCAACCACTCCCGAGCAAATCAACAAGTTTGGTTGGCTAGGGAGTGAGATCGGATGAAAATGGAGCTTGGAGCAATAATGAAGCTTAGTGGTGGAAGAGGTAAGTCAACGGGGAAGAAGGAGACCCCTTATATAGTGTGTGGAAAAGATCCAACCGTTACCCACCAACCAGCCCGCGGCCAGCGGTACTACCGCGCCAGGCTAGCGGTACTACCGCAAGGCCGCGCGGTACTACTGCTTGCAACCAAGTGGTACTACCGCCCGGCTGTGCGATACTACCGTACCGACCCACGGTACTGCCGCAATCCCAGCACAAAACCGATAAACAGACGCACAAAAGCTGGGGCGGAACTTCCGCACGCGCGGTACTACCGCGCCCCCCATGCGGTACTACCGCGAGGCAAAAGTCCCAGCCAGGGGAGAAGGGAAACTTCCGTGCCTACTTCCGCAAAGAAACGAAAGTAGCAAAAACCCGACACAGTAGTACTGCCGAGGGGCGGTACTATTGCCTGACCGCATAGCGGGGTACTACCGCACGGAGAAAGCGGTACTACCGCGGTAGGTGCGGATGTAAAAAATTACATCCGCTCCTACTACCGCAAAGGGGCGGCACTAGCCTGGTGGGCAGCGGTAGTGCGGCTCCAGAGGAGCGGTACTGCCGTGGGCACCTGCGGTACTACCGCGCCACCGCGCCGTACTACCACGGATGCCTACGGTACTACCGTTGACCCAGGAGCAGTACTACCGCAACCAACAACGGCAGCCAGACAAGGGAGGCAAGAGAACGGAGGAAGCTCCAAGGAGGAAGGAGGGGATAAGAAGGAGACGTGTACGTGATGATTCCATCCAAACCTTTCCAACGCGGACCCCCTCTTAATAGTACGGCTTTCCTACGACTCAAATTCACCAAAAAGAAACGTAGAAAAGACGCCGTCTTCGTCAATCTTCGAGGGGCACCCAATCGTCTTGTGCCTAGCAAAGAAGTGTCTGGAATACTCATGGCATACGATTAGTCCGCAAATGCGTTATCATCAATCACCAAAACACTTAGAGATAAATATATCCTTACAGCAGTGCCTGCCATCAGCCACCTTGGTACCCTTCTATAGAAAAGCTCGACGGAATTTTCCAATGGCTCTCAATACCCATGGCGAGGGATCAAGGGACGTGAGGTGAAAATTGGGATTGCTGACAAAACCGCTTGGACCAAGATTAATCGACCACTCTAGTAAAGAAATCCAGTACGCCAAGGGCCCAACCTATCCCACAACTTGTCAATCAAACTCTGAAAAGCTTTGAGACCTGGGCATATTTCCAAAATCCCCGATAGATCGTCCTCGCATATAATCTGCAAGATAGAACTCTTGCTGAAGTTGCAATGTAATCCTTGACGAGCAACCAAAGATGTCTAGCAGAAACTTGGACGCCATGACGTCCTAGTGATTTAGCCTTGGGGAAAATAATAACATAATCTGCATAAATCCATACGTTGAGGAATGGAGTGCCTATCGCTGAAGGTCTTAAGAATCTCGCATTCTTCAGCCTTGGCAAAGAGCTTGCATAGAGTATCCATCACAATAATAAAGAGCATGGGCGATACGGCATGGCCTTGCCTAATATTGCGACCATGCCAAAAGCTTTTCCCTTGTATGCTATTAAAAAGAATTTTAGTATATGCAGTCATGAGAAACATAGCAATCCAAGAGCACCAATATGGGCCAAAACCAACTCTTTTTAGTGCTTTAAGGAAAAATTGTGAAGTGACGGTGTCAAAGGCCTTTGCAATATATCAAGCTTAAGCAAGAGACTGATGCATTTTCTTCCCTTTAGCAACTTGGCCAATTTTCAAGCCCAAACAATTTCAATTAAGTTTTGGGCTATTTTGTTTCTGGTGTAAAAAGATGCATTTCGTTTCCCTTTTGTTACACAAAATATAAAAAATATCAAAATTTGAGACATCAAACCTTATCAAATGTCCAAGCTTCTTGCAAATTTTCAGCCAAAAATAATATCCGAGGAGCTCAACAAAATCAAAGCTCAAAAAGTACACAAAACTTTGAACATTGATTTTTTTAGTGACTCTTTCTTACCACCAGTTGGCACGAGGATACACAAGGTACCACTAGCTAGGATGATGTGGGTGGGCAGCATGTTGGATATCGACGTGACTAGATGAGCAACTAGAATAAGCAAGCTCTGGTCCTCTACTATGTTGTTGGTCCATACCATCGGCCTGGAAAGAGACATCCATGAAAAGAAAAGCAACAACAGAAAATCTTGTAAAGAGTAGACAAAGTCAAGTGGGGCGGACGGAAAATGCCCGATACAAGAAATCGAAAAGTTGCAATCATATCATATATAGTCTTCTTTCACCGGTGTTGCCCGCAACAAGGCCCCTTCCAAGAACCCACGGAAGGATGAGTGCTGCGGGCCGGAACAGCAGGACTAGTCCACTGTTTAACGGCACGCCAGAACCATGCCGCGGTCGCACGTGCGTGCCAGTTTTGGTTCGTCCCATCCCGTCTGCCACCGGGTAACTCCCATTCGTCCATATCTCAAGCAAAAAAAAACTTCCATGCCCGCGCCTAGGCTAAGTCAGAATCGAAACCCAAAATTGAACGGATCATTTTTTTACCGAAGTATAGGCTAAGTCAGTTTTAGCCACAGAGTAGTACTACTATACTCTATAAAATAAGGATACAAATATAACTCAGTGTTGCCACCACATGAAGAAAAAAATGTACTACATTACTAGCAAGGATGATATGGGTGGGCACCATGTTGGACACGGAGAGGCTAAATTTCATGTTTTGACCCTTTTTCGAAACCTATTCGAGATTTGACCCTAGTTTGATTTTTTTTTCGAAATCTGACCCTTTTGCTACCGCCAGGGACCATGGCGGTAGGGTATAACAGCCTACCGCCAAGGTCCCTGACGGTAGGGTTGCATGCCCTACCGCCAAAAACCTCCTAAGTATTGAACACAGTGCGTGCTCGTGCCTACCGCCAAGCACCTTGGCGGTAGGGTTGTGCAGGCTACCGCCAGCCCGGTTGGCGGTAGCGATGTTTCCTACCGCCAAAGTCCCTGGTGGTAGGCTGTTAGACCCTACCGTTATGGACTCTGGCAGTAGCAAAGAGTCAGATCTTGAAATTTTTTCAAACTAGGATCAAATCTCGAATAGATTTCAGAAAAGGATCAAAACACGAAAATTTGCCACACGGAGATAGAATATGCAAGCTCTGATCCGATCCTCTGTGTTGTTGGTCCATGCTCTCAGCCTGGAAAGAACCATGGGTCGAAGCAAAGAAAAAGAAAACCTGTAAAGAGCAGACAGAGTCAAGTGGGACAGGCGAGAAAAGCCCACTGGTAGCACAAGAAGCCTGGAAGCTGCAAAAATCGTCGTATCCTTTCGCTGATGTCGCCTACCTACAGCCCTACTCGCGGTACCGCGTGACTTGCACAATCAGCGACGACCGCTTCCGGAAATCCGCGGAAGGCACGCACCGGGTCGTCCGTCCATGAGTAGCACCGTGGACCAGGAAGGCCAGGCTAGTCCATGTGACGGCGAAACCAACCTTGGGTGGCCACAGAACAAAGCGAACATTCATCGCTGTTCAACGTAAGGCCAACTCCACCGTGCGATTCTAAACGGACGTTCGTTTTGTTCGATTTTTGTCTCTTTGATTAGGAATTTAGAATCGTGTCCGGGTCTGTTCTGGGATGCGGTGGCCGTGCGCCCAACGCGCGGCCGCATCCTTTTGCCCCATCCTGTCCGCATCTATTTAAAAAAAAAGTGACGTTTCAAATGTCAAGCCCCAGTTCACGACCCGAGTTCATCACGCCGGCAACAAAGCCAGCGGCCTACACGACCATCGCCGACAACACAGCCAGCGGCCGGCAACACAGTCAGCCTCCAAAATGAATAGTTGTCCTCGCCGGCAACACAGCCGGCCTCCAAAATGAATGTTTTTTCGCCGGCACACTGCGAGCGGCCCAGCGGGCGGGCGGCACCCATGCCAGCCTCCAAAAAGAACGGCCACGCCGATCGGACGACCTAGTTCAGGCCTTCGGCGTCGAGCATCTCCTTCTGCTTGGCCTCGAACCAGGCCCTCGTCTTGTCGCTCATCTTCGACAAGTCCACGCTCATGATCGCAAGGGCCACCTCCTTCGCTTTGGTGGCGGCATTGGTGGCCTCGATGTCGAGCTGCCTCTGCCTGGCCTTGACGTTGTCGGCCTCGATGTCGAGCTGCCTTTGCCGGGCGGCCTCTTCCATGTCGAGCTGCCTTTGCCGAGCCGTCTCCTCCATGTCTATCTTCCTCTTCTTGGCCGCCTCCTCCATCTCAAGCTTCTGTCGTTGGAGGTCTAGGTATTGCTTCATTTGCTCGTCCTTGCTTTGCCGCTTCTTCTCGTCCCTCACATCCTTATGTGACATCATGCCATGCGAAGTCTCATGCAAGGTCATGGATGAGGAGTCACGTATGTCGTTCACCTTTGAGTTGGTCTTGCCCCTCGGCCTCTTCAACGCCTCGCCATCCCCACCTCCGGCGAACTTGGCCGTCTTCTTGCCTCTCTTCCTTTGAAGTTCACGGTATTGATCCTTGAACTTAGGGCAATTGTTGATGATCGTCCAACAATGCGTAAGAGTGAATGGCTTGTCATTGTGCCGGGCCTTGAATGCCTCCAAAGATTGAAATGCCTACACCACATGATCAACAACAAGTGAACATGCAAACATATACATGGCCGAAGTCTCATGGCCGTAGCAAGGGCTAGAAAGAGAAGAACATACCATGTCTCCAATGCCGAGACCACTCACGGGCCGTGCTTCGACGCTCTCAAATGCGGCACAATACTTGTTACACTCTTGTTGGATGAACAACCATCTTTTTGAATTGAACCGATGCCACGGTTGCTTGTAATTTGGTAGGGCTCAAACATCTTCCTTTCATGGAATGTTTTGTGGACTCTCGTCCAAAAAATAATGCCCTTTTGTTGCGCGCCGGTCCTTGGATCTTGGCTAATCTCCATCCAACATTGGCAAATCAACTTGTCCTCATCTTGTGTATATGAACCGGTGCGAATGCTCTTCCGCTTCTTTTGTGCTTCCGCTCTTTGGGTGAGCTCGTCTATGAACAATGGAGCGCCACTAATATCAACATCATTGGCTTCATCTTTATCTTCACCTTCGACATATATGTCATCGTCTTCATGCCACGAATCACCATGGTCGTAGTCAGCACGGTCGTCGGCCTCTTCATCGGGCACGTACTGGGCGCGGCCATCCTGACTTTGGGTCTCATCGGGGTCGTAGGCACGGTCATGCCCACCCTGGAAGATCACGTCCTCCATGTACTGGTTGTAGAAGGGGTCGTCCACCGTCGGCGTTGAGGTTGACATTTCGTCAAACAACACGCGGGGGGCCGGCATGGTGCCCGCGAACGGTGCACGCGCCTGCTTTCTTTGCTTCTCGACGGAAGGCCGCCCGCCGCTGCTGGACCCAGGCGTCGCGTTGAGGTTGATGACGGCCGCGGGGCGTGGTGTGGACGGCGCGAACAAGCCCACGTCCGGCGACGCCGAGAAACGGGTCTGGCCGTCGTGCCTGGGTGGAGGAAAGCCGAGCGACATGGGCGCAGCGCGCGATGTCGGCGACTGGCAGTGCGTAGGCCGGGCGACCGATGAGCCTGTGCTCGCCGGGCCGACGGCCGTTGCATGGAACCCCGCCGGACGGCCCATGCCAAGCATGAGGATGGCGTGCGCTTTGTTGACGAGGTCATCCTTCTCGTCGGCAGCGGCCTTGCGCCGCGCGGCCTCCAGCTCCTCGCGCTGGGCGGCGAACTTGGCCGCGGCGGCATTCATCTTGACGGCCGCTCTCCGTTCCCTCCTCTTCGCCGATTCCGCGTCCAACTTGGTGATCTCCTCCGGCGTGTACTCCGACCGCGGCTTTCTTGGCGCCTTCTTCTTCACCTTTGCGGTCGGGTCGACGGCCAGGCCGCCGGAACTCGGCGGGGGCGTC
>NC_041384.1:733928252-733929278 GCF_002162155.2 Triticum dicoccoides | reverse complement strand
GGGGGGAGGGACGTGGGAGGGTTTGGGGGAAATGGCGCCAAATGGCCGTCGGAGGGTTTTTGGTTTCTTCCACCGACAGGCGGGCTAGGGAAGGACAAGCGCGCGCGTCCCGCCCGTCCGCGCGCTGTCCGTTTCACCCCAAAACCGGCGCAAGTTTGGACCGAGGATGGATCGAAAGCGGACACAAAGCGCGCTGGGCCGCTTTTTTTGTCCGTTTTACTCCAAACGGACGGGGCCGGACAGGGTATGGTCGCGCGGTGGAGTTGGCCTAAGTCTTGGCTAGTGACACGGAGAGTCATTTGTGATAAGTTTTGCTTTCACTTTGGTCTAGGGATTAACGTGAATGTAACATGTACTCACTCGTTCACATGTCCTACCTTTTTTAATCAGTTATATGTAGACACATTTTTGCGCGTGTACGCTCATTTCAGTCCGTGTGTACTTCATGTTGAAATATCCATATTTATGAACGAAGGAAGTATTATTATTTCATCTTAAGTAACTGTGTTCACAAACGAAAACAAATCTACGCTACTCAATAAACATTTAACGTCGAAATAGATTCCACAATGAATCTAATAAAATTGACCTGGCTGCTTGAATGTTGATATTTTTAGAAAATTTAATCAAATACTTGACCCATGACAACTAACATGTAATATATATTTTAAAATAAAGAAACACAAAGTAAAAAAAAATGAAACTATCGGTTGCTTGGAATTCTTATTTATTATAAGGCCGTCGTAAGCTGCCTCCATCCCACCCCACTTTTGGCCGGTTTCGCGCCGCCTCTCCTTTGGCGAAGCTTCTATTGCCCCGACCATCCGCCTAAACCCCCCGACTGTCCGACACCCCCCATCCCTATCCACACCCCCCATGCCCATCGACTGCCTGTCTCGCCTTCATCAATAACATCGCCGCCCGTTACATCGTCCACATCGTTCGCTTGGTGCAAGATCTGCATAGAATTGACCGATACTGACTTTAGTATTTTTGATTTAGCAATTGCGATGAACAAAAAATATT
>NC_041384.1:733917930-733927830 GCF_002162155.2 Triticum dicoccoides | reverse complement strand
CTGCTACTCCAGGCGGACCAGGCCGCCGCACCAACTCCGCCCCCGCCCCACGCCCCACGCCCCGCCGCTGACCGATGGGCCACGCCCACTCGACCTCCCGCCACAATGGCCGCGCCGGCGCCGGCGCCGGCAACGGCGTGGAGCCGCCGCTGCCGTCCCGCTTCTCGCGGTTCCGCAGCCGCCTGCGCCTGCGCCGCGACCGCGGCCGCGACCGCTGCGGCGCCGCGGGGGACGCCAGCGAGTCGGGGAAGGGCGTCGCCGCCGACGAGTTCGCCGGCATCGCCCGCATCCGGATAGTCAAGGTGCGCGCGCTCCGCTCCGCTCCCCTCCCCTCTCCGCCCACGCCGGCCCCGACGGGGGAGGTTCGCGTGCGGGTGGAGCTGCTAATTGGCGGTTTTGTTTCAATTTCAATTTCAATTTCCTGTTGTTTGATTTTGGTTTGTGCCATGGCGCAGGCGGACCTGCGGTTCAAGGACAAGTTCTTCGCCTGCCTCTCGCTCGGGGAGCGCACCTACCGCACCGAGACCACCGACAGGTTCAACACCTTGTTTTCCACAGTATTAATTAATCAGTTTCTGGCCATGCTTGTCCGGATCCGAGCTCGTCCATGCTTCCATTAACCTCCACGCTGTTGGTGAATGGACGTGTCTAGCAAGTTTTACTGTCTGTCACACGTTCCAGAACAAGCAGATAAGCTCTCCCTGTCTTCTTACGACAGTGAGTGCTAGTACTAGAAGACTTAAGAATCAGGATAATGCTCCTGGAATCCGAATCTGTTCTGCGACAGGCGAAAACCCCCAACTTATTTTCGTTGCAGCAGGGCCCATTCCTGAATATTCTTTTCACCACTAGTGTCTGAGTTCAGAAGATCTATGACACCGAAATACAAAGACTTTGACAGTCAAAAAACCCAGCCTATTTTCGTTGCAGCAGGCCATTTCCTGAGTTTTCTCTTGATCACAATTGTCTGAAATCAGATGATCTACCATGACAGCAAAATATTGAAATTCTCAACTGTTGCACCTTGTGAATCTGCGTGAGCTTAAATTTCTCCTCTTTCGAAATATACCCTGTGTATGCTCGTATGATACACAGCTCTACAAACACTGTTTCAGTACCATGTTTCCTCCCCTTGCTCTCCACGCTTCCATGAACCTCCGTGCTGTTCATGGTTCGTGAATAGATGTGCCTAGCAAGTGTTACTATCAATCTACCACATGTTCCGGAGCAAGCAGATAGGCTCCTGGTCTTACTATGATAGCGAGTGCTAGTAGTACAAGACTTGGGAATCAGGATAATGCTCTTGGAATCGGAATCTGTTCTGCGACAGGCAGAAACCCCACCGCATTTTGGTCGCAGCTAGCTTTTCGCGAATATTCTTTTCATCACAAGTGTTTGAATTCAGATGATCTATGACAGCGAAATATGAAAAATGCTGAACTGCTGCACCTTGTGAATCTGCCTTCATTTTTTTCCTTCTGTTTTAGAATATACAGCGTGCACGCCTGTATGTCACACATCTAACACCCTTTCCCCTCTTTTTCTTACTTGTCATTGCTCATGTTTTTGAACTACAAACACTGCCTGCAGCACTCACAGGCCTGTATGGAATTCAGTGAGTAATCTTTATTTCTTGTTGCTCTTTATCCAGTAATATCATGGTTTCCTTTATTAACTATGGAGCTGTGTAGATTTACATATATTTTCTGTGAATATGCAGGAAAAGAAAGTTGTAATAGAAACAAATGGACCTCATATTGCACGAATATCTGTTTTTGAGGTATGCTGCTAATTGCGTTAATTTCCGCTGTGAGCAGTCCACACATGTATGCTTCAGCATAAGCAAATTACTGATTGGAAGCTTTTGAAGAATTCTTTTTAACCGTAAATCGAGGCAACAGTTCAATCCAATGACATTATGTTTTTTGGCCAACTTTGCAGACTAACCGGTTCTCTAAGAATACCTTGGTTGGTTACTGTGAAGTTGATCTCTTTGACTTGCTCACTAAGGTAGCACTGATGTTTTTGCCGTCTCAATCTTTAGTTATAGTATATCTCTGGTTTGATTGTCCTCATGTACCTATGAAGAAACACACTTCCTCTTTTTCTTAATTCATGAGAAGACTATGATAGCATTTTATTAAAGATTCAAGAGAGTGACACTGTTGAATATCTTGATCCAACTGTGGATATGTATACTTCATTTCCACATCGTGTCTACCTACTTCCTAGATCTAGGCTGGAACTTTCTAGTACTTCTGCACAACAGATCTTAATGTACCATAATACATAAATTGGTAATGTGTACAACTTTCTGGAGGTATTTTAAGTTTTGACATTTTGAATATTATCGACTAACATTTTAGCTAGCAGGACTTGGAGGAGGAACACGTTGAGGACCTTGCTTTGTTGGACCCATCATCGTCCACTACCACCATGGGAACCATATCCGTATCCTGCTACATTGAAGTAACTGCTCTTTCTGTTTCCTGTGTGTTGCTATTAGCACTCACAGAGAATTTTCCAGGTTTCAAGTACTGAATTTTGTAGTTCTGTTGCAGGATCCTGTTGAAACAGAACAAAGCTTTGCACGCCGGGTCTTAGCTATAGTGGTATGCTTTCAGTCTTGGTTAATCATATTCTCTTTTCATATATGATTGATACTTGATTATCTTGTCGCTTGACAACGGAGCACACCATAGTTTCATATGGTCTTTTTAAGTAACTTTAGACATTGACGTTTGAATACTGCAACTGAAAGTGGTTAGAAAATATGATCTGAACTTAGGATCATCCAAGTATAGCGAAGCAAGATAAACTGTCCAGAGTTGTTCAAAATCAGATCTATTGAGGATTTAGTAGTAAAAATCATTCGAAAGCTCTTCACAATTGTCAGCTATTCCTTGTATCTATTCTCATCAGTTTTACAAAATGAATTGATGTCTGTTCATAGCTGTCTTATTATTGTTGTGCATCATTTACTATTGGTGTTGCCGTTGCTACTACTAGCCATTCTATCAAGGGCAGTCTTCTTCAGTCTTTATTGTGTGTTGCTCTGAGTCACCAGTCTTTGAGCAGAACCACATTCTTTTCAAATGCCTTAAACTCAGTTTCACGTTGCATGTATTGTGTTCATTTCTGTATGTAATTATATTCCACCCTACAAAGCACAACATTACTATTGTTATGGCAGGACTACAATGAAGACGGAAAGCTCTCCTTATCTGAATTCTCGGACTTGATGAAAGCTTTTGGTAATGGGCTAGCAGTTAATAAGGTTGAACTTTATTCTCATTTTCTTAGAGGTTATGTCCCTTCTAGTTTTAGCTGGTCCCTTCTCTGAAGTTGTTAGTATATCTTACTAGTTGCTATAATACTTTAGATTGAAGAGCTTTTCCGCCAAGCAGATACAAATGGTGATGGCATAGTTGACATGGATGAACTAGCAGCCCTACTAGCTGATCAGCAAGAAAAGTAATTAATAGCTACCTTTTCCATGTTTAGTCCTGTTTCCAAGTTTAACCGTATTGATTGGCTGTAACATTTAATAGTATCATTTGTTATGCTCTGTCCCTTATTTCAGAGAACCAATTATCAGTAACTGTCCTGTCTGTGGTGAAAGTCTGGGGAAGTATGATAAAATAAATGATATGATACACATGACACTTTGCTTTGATGAGGGCACTGGCAATCAGATTATGACTGGGGGATTTCTAACGGATAAGCAAGCTGCATATGGGTAAGGCATTTCATGTACTGATGATTCTAGTCTTCTATCTATCACATACGTTTCTTTCTTGAAATTTCATTTTAGCAAGGGCAATTTATACTTGGTCATATAGTAATACTGGTTATGTGCAGGTGGATGTTTAAGCTTAGTGAATGGGCTAATTTTTCCTCATATGATGTTGGTTTGCGCTCTGGTTCTACTGCCTCGCATATTCTGGTATGTTTCATTAGTTATATTGACTTGTCATATTCTTATTGGTGTGCGAAGTGCCACCTCTTATTTGATATTGTATATATATTTCAATTGCATATTTGCATTGCTCTTTTCATTCGTTAACTCAAGGCGATGATTTAGGTTTTCGATCGGCGAACAAAGAGGCTAGTTGAAGAAGCAATAGATGGAAAGATAGTGTTGTCCATGAGGGCTTTATATCAGTCAAAAGTAGGGCTCACTCTCATTGATTCAGGTATGCTGAACAATAAACATCATCTTAAGAATGAATATTATACAGATAAAAATATATTTGAATGGTCCCCACTGTCTTAGACAAGCAACAGCGAAGTTTGTACTTCTATTATTATTTCAAGAACCAGGTTGCCCTTTTTTGTTTGCTGGATCTTTACTAGTTAGAATAACGACGAGTTCCCAATAAATGTTCACTTGGAGACAACGTGAGCTTGAAACTAAATGTTCTTCTGACCACCAATTCAAATACCCTTGTGTGTATGCTGGTGACAACACATAACTCAATTTTTGAGCCATCAAGAAACCATGTTTGTACAAGAAAATTGATGAGGATGATGTTGCTGTTACGATTTTAGGTACAACTTTTTTACAACCTCAGAGAGCCACTATTTGAGAGTGTACAGTTATGCCAGCAAAGTTTTCTTACCCACGACTGGTCCTTATCATGGCTTAGTATTATGTCTTTTGATGGATGCTGACACCAACGAGAATCTTTTGCATTAACACCTACCTGTTTAACTGGGACTGTCCATATGCAGGTGTCAAAGATATCTTGAAGAACCTATCTGAGAAGCAAGGAAAGAAGATGAATTCGCCAGAATCTGCCAAAGATATTCCAAAGTTTCTCGAGTTATTTGCGGTATGGAATGTTTATTTTTCTGTACTCTGTGGGATGTAACCTTTATACATTTTCTCCATTTTATTTCCATGGAATACGATTTAAGGCCGCAAGTAACATTATATATATGCTGGATCACTTTTTTTTAGCAGTGGAGGAACTTCGGTTGTAGCAACCAATAGTTTTCACTTCTCATTTTTAGGTGACATAAGCAATTTGGATCAATGGCCATCCACAATGATAAACATGGAAAATGTTGAATTGCAATAACTTGCCTAAAATAGTGTTGTTTTATGAAACTTCTGCAGCATCTCTTATAGCATAACGGTTATTCTTTTGGGCCACTTACCTTCAAATGGTGAGTAGGGAAATACATAGACTGCGCTTTGAATAGAAAGCTCATTTTAAGCATGTCATCTTGTACTCCCTCCGTCCCATAATGTAAGACGTTTTTTGACTAGTGTAGTGTTAAAAAACGTCTTACATTATGGGACGGAGGGAGTAATTCAAAGTAGGGTCTTCAACCCATCACCTTTATAATGGTTACTCAAGGTTCTTGAATCTAGATTTTTTTTCTATAAGCTGGTCGGGAATTGCCTATTTCTGAACTGCTCACTTCCATTTAAAATGTTTATGGCTTTGTTTCATAAAACTACTGTTGACATCCTTGATATCTTTTCCATATGAATACAGGGTCAAATTAATATGGATGAGACTAAGGACCCTATTGAAAGTTTTAAGGTGCAATATATGCCTCCACTCCTCTTGACATATGTCACCCCCTTGTTTGTCCTAGCTTTGTATGTCAGTGCATACACTCTCTTTATAGTCAGGTTTCTTCGTTGCATCGTATCTTAATAATGTCTTAATGGTATGTTGAATGGAATAATCAGTTTTTTTTTCTTCTCGAGTGTTTATAGTGGATACTCTGGCTTAACCACTAGAAGCATGAAACAGTTGTGTTTTCCTTTTCTGTAGCAATAAGTAGCCAACACGAAATCTCCTAAGAATGCATCATCTATTTGAAATGACACATGTTCGTTGTGCGTCAGCATCATAGCCCATGCATTTACAGGAGCCTGTTTATCTTTGTTTTCATTGCCTCAAAAAGCTACAAATCTCACAACATGTTTTAAGTGCTAATATTTTTGAGCAATGTTGGATTGTTGTGGACTTGTGGTTAATCCATTCTTAACCTTGTTTAGTTGTCCTTATGAATTACTCAAGGAGGCTCACTTTATCTGTTATATGCTTATCTTCATATTTGAGAAAAGTATCTCGTCATTATTATCCTTGTATCTGTATGTACTTACAAGGTTACTATAATCCACACTTGTCTCTGCAGACATTTAATGAATTTTTCATCAGACAATTGAAACCCAGTGCCAGGCCCATTGCACACATTGATGATGGTAGTATTGCTACCTGTGCTGCTGATTGCCGTTTGATGGCCTATAGTTCTGTCGATGAGAGCACAAGATTTTGGATTAAGGTAAGTCATTGCTTTACTACTACTCCATATATAAGGGGAGTATTTTTTAGTTCAGGATCACAAGATATAAGTATCTTAATGTCCATATATAAGGGCAAGTACTTGTGAAATATGACTGATCTAATCTCACTGAATATTTATGTGCATTCCATGCAATGCATTCTGATTTGACAGGGGCATGCCTGCATGGTAAAGGGGGAGACAGTATTATATTGGAAATAACCTACAACATTGGTGCATATCATAAGAAATAAAATATAGTGCATTTTCTGTTAGTTTTTATCTTGTGTTTAATGCTCCTTGTCCATCGTTACTCATTAGGCATTGCCTTTAAGGCATAGATTTTGTTACTAAATGACATTCATAACATACTTTATATTGAAGCCGATAATCGGTAAGTTTCTGAGACTATTATCATAGTGGCGTTTGATCCATACAGATGTATGCCATGTTTGGTACTGATAATTATGATAAGTTGATTGATCTGGTGCTCTCAGGACATTAAATATAACGTGATTCACAAAGTTATGATTTTATATGCTAGGGTAGTATATGAAGTCACAGTAATTTTTTCTAAACTCTGATTAGTACCATCATGTTTTATTGAGTAAATTTAACTATGAAGGGACCTCTTTGGTTGAAGTCTCATTGTACCCTATCTTCTGTTCCCAGGGTCGCAAGTTTTCAATTGAGGGTCTCCTAGGGGCGGATGCACACCATAATGCTTTTAAAAATGGATCATTGGTAATTTTTCGGCTTGCACCTCAGGTAAATCTTTATTCTCATTACAAGAACCTGTGCACACGTACTGCATTTTGCAGTTTTCAATTTACAATTTTCAGGATTACCATAGGTTTCATGTACAATTTTCAGGATTACCATAGGTTTCATGTACCTGTGTCAGGAACTGTAGAGAAATTTGTGGATATTCCTGGATGCTTGTACACGGTAAAGAATACTCATCTTGACATGCTTCCTCACATGTGGAAAGGGATGCATTTGTGTGCTGTGCTATATTTTTCAGCACTATATGACTGGCGCTTATATCTTTCTATTGACAGGTTAATCCCATCGCCGTAAACAGCAAATATTGTAATGTGTTCACCGAAAATAAAAGAGTTATCTCAATAATCTCAACTTCGGAGTTTGGGAAGGTTTGTCTTTTCACCCTGTTTTGTTGTATACTATGAGGCAACTGCTTACTGCTATTCCGACCATTGAAGATTTGAGTTAATTTTGCCTCTCCTGTCATGACCAAACTTACTGAATATAATGTGACTCCTCATATGGCCTGTACTCTTTTCCCCGTTCTGGCTGAAAAGCTTTGGCATGGAGAAGGCTGAAGGCATGTCTGATGTTAATAGCATGACCCTTGCGGACTGTGCGTAAATCGCACAGCTGTAAGGACCACACTTACGGAGGTCAACAGTATAATTTGTCAAGATCGTACTACTGTCAATTTAGATTATCTCTGCATGTCAAAAGTACTAATGTCAATGTCTACTGCTTCTTAAAAATGGTCTGTGCTTTCCATTTCCCTTATATGACTTAATGCACTGAGAAGCCTTGAGCATTGCCATATTTAAGCTGAGATCCTCAGAATCAGCAGCTTTACATCTCAAAAATTGCACTACCCAGGCTGCCAGCTTCTCCTTCTCAACTCTGGAGCTAGGCCGTTCAGCCTGGCTTCCGAACAGGGCCTTACTTCCATATGCTTCTCGTTAATTATCAATTCTTATTTGATGCAACAGTCTAGCACCTAGTACAGCCATCCAGTAGCTTTCTGTACTTTGCATAAATTGATCATGCACTTTTTTAATAACACATGGTTCAGGTGGCATTTGTTGCCATCGGAGCAACTATGGTAGGAAGCATCACATTCGTGAAAAAGGAGGGCGACTACGTCCACAAGGGAGATGAGGTTTCCTTTATACTCTGTCCTTGCGGGTGTTCTGCTGCTTATGCTAGTGTGTTAATTATCTAATTCATCTTCTTTCTCCCAGTTTGGATATTTCTCTTTTGGAGGGAGTACGGTAATCTGCGTGTTTGAGAAGGTTTGTATTCTTTCTCTCTGCTTTTTTCCTTTTTTAGATGCTGATAATCAACTTCGTAAACAATATGTTATCTCTTGCTCCAAGTCCCCAAACTAAAATGTTGTCTACATTGGCAGGATGCGATACAATTCGATGCTGATCTTCTAGCCAACAGCGAAAGATCACTGGAAACTCTTGTTGAGGTTGGCACAACATTGGGCGTCTCCAAACGGAACAGAGGGCTAAAAGTTTCGGAGCTACAGAAGTATTCAATTGAATGATAGAAGTTAGTGAGTGCAGTGCAGCATGGTACAGAACTGTAAAGTTATAGGACATAGCTTGCCTGGACAGGGATCAGTAGAGTATATTCTCATAGTGTCCTTTTTTTTTCATGTCAGACCTATTTCATGAGTTCTTTCGGTAGTTAGCTTTATACTTGGATCTGCTTTGTGCATCATATGTAAGAAGATCCATTTTGTTACCATTGTATAAAAAATCACATTTGATCTATTTTCTAGTCAAATCTGAGCTGCAGCATTCATGTTAATTCATATATGCTGGCAAGCTGGGCTTGCCAACTACTACGACGTACCAAAATATAAGACGTTTTTGTAGGCTACAAATTAGCCTAAAAGAAACGACTTATATTTTGATATGGAGGGAGTAGTTTTGTTTTAGTGTTAACTAATGTCATTACAAGTAGTACTAAATGGTGTAATTTCCAAATATGTCCAGATCTGCTATGTTCTCTTTGTTGAATTTCTGGGCATAGATTGTGGGATCTTTCCTTGATGTCAAAAGATATCTAACATCAATGTTTGTCCGGTTTGAGCGCCCGAGAGCAGAGGTGGTGTTGATCTTGGCTTGTTGTCGTTGTCGAGCATGAGTGTTGTGCATTACCAACACATGTGTTTGTGAGAATTGCAGGATAACACAGGTAGAAGTCCCTCATTGATTCAGTTTTCCTACCAGAGATGACCCCTAAAAATGTAAGAAGACATTGAAGTCAAAGGTGGTATGTGAAGACATTGAACATATAAATCACGCTAGGCAACCCGCCTCTCTGGAGCAACTACGTCGTGCGATGAATGTGGTTTGCTCGATCTACCGCTACTGTAGCGTTTTACGGTGCTGTCAATAATCCAACCATCTGTTTTCTCGCACGTTATTGTTTCATGCTCCAGTGGATGACGGGTGGGTCTTCTTTGCCCACGGGCCCAGCGTGGTGGTGCGTCTCGCGTGTGGCCTGCGTGAAAAAAGAAAGACTCTGCAGCGAGCGTGGGGGTTCGCACGGTGAAACCCTACACCAATCGCTCGCGTCCCCTTCTCCAATTCTCTCTGCCGCCTCGTCCTCCCCCTACACTTCTCTCCTCCTGAAGCCCCAGCACATGGTCGTCGGCGGCGTCGCCGCTCGTGTCGTTCTTCCCCCAGCGCATCCCGCAGCCTCCTGCAGGACGATGCCTCGCCATCTTCCGTCAACCAGCGCTGTGGGCCGTGGTTCTGGACCGGTCACAGGTCGCTGCCAAGGAGCAGAGGAGGACCGTAGGGGGAGAAGGAGCAG